>NW_027469321.1:0-215062 GCF_051020765.1 Lasioglossum baleicum | reverse complement strand
CGAGAGGATGCATCCCGCAGGCTAGTCGAGTAAAAACACGTGCGAGAGGATGCATCCCGCAGGCTAGCCGAGTAAAAAACACGTGCGAGAGGATGCATCCCGCAGGCTAGTCGAGTAAAAACACGTGCGAGAGGATGCATCCCGCAGGCTAGTCGAGTAAAATCACGTGCGAGAGGATGCATCCCGCAGGCTAGTCGAATAAAAACACGTGCGAGAGGATGCATCCCGCAGGCTAGTCGAGTAAAAACACGTGCGAGAGGATGCATCCCGCAGGCTAGTCGAGTAAAAACACGTGCGAGAGGATGCATCCCGCAGGCTAGTCGAGTAAAAACACGTGCGAGAGGATGCATCCCGCAGGCTAGTCGAGTAAAAACACGTGCGAGAGGATGCACCCCGCAGGCTAGTCGAGTAAAAACACTTGCGAGAGGATGCATCCGCAGGCTAGTCGAATAAAAACACGTGCGAGAGATGCATCCCGCAGGCTAGTCGAGTAAAAACACGTGCGAGAGGATATATCCCGCAGGCTAGTCGAGTAAAAACACGTGCGAGAGGATGCACCCCGCAGGCTAGTCGAGTAAAAACACGTGCGAGAGGATGCATCCCGCAGGCTAGTCGAGTAAAAACACGTGCGAGAGGATGCATCCCGCAGGCTAGTCGAGTAAAAACACGTGCGAGAGGTTGCATCCCGCAGGCTAGTCGAGTAAAAACACGTGCGAGAGGATGCACCCCGCAGGCTAGTCGAGTAAAAACACGTGCGAGAGGATGCATCCCGCAGGCTAGTCGGGCAAGAACACGTGCGAGAGGATGCATCCCGCAGGCTAGTCGTGTAAAAACACGTGCGAGAGGATGCATCCCGCAGGCTAGTCGAGCAAAAACACGTGCGAGAGGATGCATCCCGCAGGCTAGTCGAGTAAAAACACGTGCGAGAGGATGCATCCCGCAGGCTAGTCGAGTAAAAACACGTGCGAGAGGATGCATCCCGCAGGCTAGTCGAGTAAAAACACGTGCGAGAGGATGCACCCCGCAGGCTAGTCGAGTAAAAACACGTGCGAGAGGATGCATCCCGCAGGCTACTCGAGTAAAAACACGTGCGAGAGGATGCATCCCGCAGGCTAGTCGAGTAAAAACACGTGCGAGAGGATGCATCCCGCAGGCTAGTCGAGTAAAAACACGTGCGGGAGGATGCACCCCGCAGGCTAGTCGAGTAAAAACACTTGCGAGAGGATGCATCCCGCAGGCTAGTCGAATAAAAACACGTGCGAGAGGATGCATCCCGCAGGCTAGTCGAGTAAAAACACGTGCGAGAGGATGCATCCCGCAGGCTAGTCGAGTAAAAACACGTGCGAGAGGATGCACCCCGCAGGCTAGTCGAGTAAAAACACGTGCGAGAGGATGCATCCCGCAGGCTAGTCGAGTAAAAACACGTGCGAGAAGATGCATCCCGCAGGATAGTCGAGTAAAAACACGTGCGAGAGGTTGCATCCCGCAGGCTAGTCGAGTAAAAACACGTGCGAGAGGATGCATCCCGCAGGCTAGTCGAGTAAAAACACGTGCGAGAGGATGCATCCCGCAGGCTAGTCGAGTAAAAACACGTGCGAGAGGATGCATCCCGCAGGCTAGTCGAGTAAAAACACGTGCGAGAGGATGCATCCGCAGCCTAGTCGAGTAAAAACACGTGCGAGAGGATGCATCCCGCAGGCTAGTCGAGTAAAAACACGTGCGAGAGGATGCATCCCGCAGGCTAGTCGAGTAAAAACACGTGCGAGAGGATGCATCCCGCAGGCTAGTCGAGTAAAAACACGTGCGAGAGGATGCATCCCGCAGGCTAGCCGAGTAAAAACACGTGCGAGAGGATGCATCCCGCAGGCTAGTCGAGTAAAAACACGTGCGAGAGGATGCATCCCGCAGGCTAGTCGAGTAAAATCACGTGCGAGAGGATGCATCCCGCAGGCTAGTCGAATAAAAACACGTGCGAGAGGATGCATCCCGCAGGCTAGTCGAGTAAAAACACGTGCGAGAGGATGCATCCCGCAGGCTAGTCGAGTAAAAACACGTGCGAGAGGATGCATCCCGCAGGCTAGTCGAGTAAAAACACGTGCGAGAGGATGCATCCCGCAGGCTAGTCGAGTAAAAACACGTGCGAGAGGATGCACCCGCAGGCTAGTCGAGTAAAAACACTTGCGAGAGGATGCATCCCGCAGGCTAGTCGAATAAAAACACGTGCGAGAGGATGCATCCCGCAGGCTAGTCGAGTAAAAACACGTGCGAGAGGATATATCCGCAGGGTAGTCGAGTAAAAACACGTGCGAGAGGATGCACCCGCAGGCTAGTCGAGTAAAAACACGTGCGAGAGGATGCATCCCGCAGGCTAGTCGAGTAAAAACACGTGCGAGAGGATGCATCCCGCAGGCTAGTCGAGTAAAAACACGTGCGAGAGGTTGCATCCCGCAGGCTAGTCGAGTAAAAACACGTGCGAGAGGATGCACCCCGCAGGCTAGTCGAGTAAAAACACGTGCGAGAGGATGCACCCCGCAGGCTAGTCGAGTAAAAACACGTGCGAGAGGATGCATCCCGCAGACTACTCGAGTAAAAACACGTGCGAGAGGATGCATCCCGTAGGCTAGTCGAGCAAAAACACGTGCGAGAGGATGCATCCCGCAGGCTAGTCGAGTACAAACACGTGCGAGAGGATGCACCCCGCAGGCTAGTCGAGTAAAAACACGTGCGAGAGGATGCATCCCGCAGGCTAGTCGAGTAAAAACACGTGCGAGAGGATGCATCCCGCAGGCTAGTCGAGTAAAAACACGTGCGAGAGGATGCATCCCGCAGGCTAGTCGAGTAAAAACACGTGCGAGAGGATGCACCCGCAGGCTAGTCGAGTAAAAACACGTGCGAGAGGATGCATCCCGCAGGCTACTCGAGTAAAAACACGTGCGAGAGGATGCATCCCGCAGGCTACTCGAGTAAAAACACGTGCGAGAGGATGCATCCCGCAGGCTAGTCGAGTTAAAACACGTGCGAGAGGATGCATCCCGCAGGCTAGTCGAGTTAAAACACGTGCGAGAGGATGCATCCCGCAGCTTAGACGAGTAAAAACACGTGCGAGAGGATGCATCCCGCAGGCTAGTCGAGTAAAAACACGTGCGAGAGGATGCATCCCGCAGGCTAGTCGAGTAAAAACAAGTGCGAGAGGATGCATCCGCAGGCTAGTCGAGCAAAAACACGTGCGAGAGGATGCATCCCGCAGGCTAGTCGAGTAAAAACACGTTTGAGAGGATGCATCCAGCAGGCTAGTCGAGTAAAAACATGTGCGAGAGGATGCATCCCGCAGGCTAGTCGAGTAAAAACACGTGCGAGAGGATGCATCCCGCAGGCTAGTCGAGTAAAAACACGTGCGAGAGGATGCATCCCGCAGGCTAGTCGAGTAAAAACACGTGCGATACGATGCATCCCGCAGGCTAGTCGAGTAAAAACACGTGCGAGAGGATGCATCCCGCAGGCTAGTCGAGTGAAGAACACGTGCGAGAGGATGCATCCCGCAGGCTAGTCGAGTAAAAACACGTGCGAGAGGATGCACCCCGCAGGCTAGTCGAGTAAAAACACGTGCGAGAGGATGCATCCCGCAGACTACTCGAGTAAAAACACGTGCGAGAGGATGCATCCCGCAGCCTAGACGCGTAAAAACACGTGCGAGAGGATGCATCCCGCAGGCTAGTCGAGTAAAAACACGTGCGAGAGGATGCATCCCGCAGGCTAGTCGAGTAAAAACACGTGCGAGAGGATGCATCCCGCAGGCTAGTCGAGTAAAAACACGTGCGAGAGGATGCATCCCGCAGGCTAGTCGGGCAAAAACACGTGCGAGAGGATGCATCCCGCAGGCTAGTCGTGTAAAAACACGTGCGAGAGGATGCATCCCGCAGGCTAGTCGAGCAAAAACACGTGCGAGAGGATGCATCCCGCAGGCTAGTCGAGCAAAAACACGTGCGAGAGGATGCATCCCGCAGGCTAGTCGAGTAAAAACACGTGCGAGAGGATGCATCCCGCAGGCTAGTCGAGTAAAAACACGTGCGAGAGGATGCATCCGCAGGCTAGTCGAGTAAAAACACGTGCGAGAGGATGCACCCCGCAGGCTAGTCGAGTAAAAACACGTGCGAGAGGATGCATCCCGCAGGCTACTCGAGTAAAAACACGTGCGAGAGGATGCATCCCGCAGGCTAGTCGAGTAAAAACACGTGCGAGAGGATGCATCCCGCAGGCTAGTCGAGTAAAAACACGTGCGAGAGGATGCACCCCGCAGGCTAGTCGAGTAAAAACACTTGCGAGAGGATGCATCCCGCAGGCTAGTCGAATAAAAACACGTGCGAGAGGATGCATCCCGCAGGCTAGTCGAGTAAAAACACGTGCGAGAGGATGCATCCCGCAGGCTAGTCGAGTAAAAACACGTGCGAGAGGATGCACCCCGCAGGCTAGTCGAGTAAAAACACGTGCGAGAGGATGCATCCCGCAGGCTAGTCGAGTAAAAACACGTGCGAGAGGATGCATCCCGCAGGCTAGTCGAGTAAAAACACGTGCGGGAGGTTGCATCCCGCAGGCTAGTCGAGTAAAAACACGTGCGAGAGGATGCACCCCGCAGGCTAGTCGAGTAAAAACACGTGCGAGAGGATGCATCCCGCAGGCTACTCGAGTAAAAACACGTGCGAGAGGATGCATCCCGCAGGCTAGTCGAGTAAAAACACGTGCGAGAGGATGCATCCCGCAGGCTAGTCGAGTAAAAACACGTGCGAGAGGATGCATCCCGCAGGCTAGTCGAGTAAAAACACGTTTGAAAGGATACGTCCCGCAGGCTAGTCGAGCAAAAACACGTGCGAGAGGATGCATCCCGCAGGCTAGTCGAGTAAAAACACGTGCGAGAAGATGCATCCCGCAGGCTAGTCGAGTGAAAAACACGTGCGAGTGGATGCGTCCCGCAGGCTAGTCGAGCAAAAACACGTGCGAGAGGATGCATCTCGCAGGATAGTCGAGTAAAAACACGTGCGAGAGGATGCATCCCGCAGGCTAGTCGAGTAAAAACACGTGCGAGAGGATGCATCCCGCAAGCTAGTCGAGTTAAAACACGTGCGAGAGGATGCATCCCGCAGGCTAGTCGAGTAAAAACACGTGCGAGAGGATGCATCCCGCAGGCTAGTCGAGTAAAAACACGTGCGAGAAGATGCATCCCGCAGGCTAGTCGGGCAAAAACACGTGCGAGAGGATGCTTCCCGCAGGCTAGTCGTGTAAAAACACGTGCGAGAGGATGCATCCCGCAGGCTAGTCGAGCAAAAACACGTGCGAGAGGATGCATCCAGCAGGCTAGTCGAGTAAAAACACGTGCGAGAGGATGCATCCCGCAGTCTAGTCTAGTAAAAACCCGTGCGAGAGGATGCATCCCGCAGGCTAGTCGAGTAAAAACACGTGCGAGAGGATGCATCCCGCAGGCTAGTCGAGTAAAAACACGTGCGAGAGGATGCATCCCGCAGGCTAGTCGAGTAAAAACACGTGCGAGAGGGTGCACCCCGCAGGCTAGTCGAGTAAAAACACGTGCGAGAGGATGCATCCCGCAGGCTAGTCGAGTAAAAACACGTGCGAGAGGATGCATCCCGCAGGCTAGTCGAGTAAAAACACGTGCGGGAGGTTGCATCCCGCAGGCTAGTCGAGTAAAAACACGTGCGAGAGGATGCATCCCGCAGGCTAGTCGAGTAAAAACACGTGCGAGAGGATGCATCCCGCAGGCTAGTCGAGTAAAAACACGTGCGAGAGGATGCATCCCGCAGGCTAGTCGAGTAAAAACACGTGCGAGAGGATGCACCCCGCAGGCTAGTCGAGTAAAAACACGTGCGAGAGGATGCATCCCGCAGGCTAGTCGAGTAAAAACACGTGCGAGAAGATGCATCCCGCAGGATAGCCGAGTAAAAACACGTGCGAGAGGTTGCATCCCGCAGGCTAGTCGAGTAAAAACACGTGCGAGAGGATGCATCCCGCAGGCTAGTCGAGTAAAAACACGTGCGAGAGGATGCATCCCGCAGGCTAGTCGAGTAAAAACACGTGCGAGAGGATGCATCCCGCAGGCTAGTCGAGTAAAAACACGTGCGAGAGGATGCATCCCGCAGCCTAGTCGAGTAAAAACACGTGCGAGAGGATGCATCCCGCAGGCTAGTCGAGTAAAAACACGTGCGAGAGGATGCATCCCGCAGGCTAGTCGAGTAAAAACACGTGCGAGAGGATGCATCCCGCAGGCTAGTCGAGTAAAAACACGTGCGAGAGGATGCATCCCGCAGGCTAGCCGAGTAAAAACACGTGCGAGAGGATGCATCCCGCAGGCTAGTCGAGTAAAAACACGTGCGAGAGGATGCATCCCGCAGGCTAGTCGAGTAAAATCACGTGCGAGAGGATGCATCCCGCAGGCTAGTCGAATAAAAACACGTGCGAGAGGATGCATCCCGCAGGCTAGTCGAGTAAAAACACGTGCGAGAGGATGCATCCCGCAGGCTAGTCGAGTAAAAACACGTGCGAGAGGATGCATCCCGCAGGCTAGTCGAGTAAAAACACGTGCGAGAGGATGCATCCCGCAGGCTAGTCGAGTAAAAACACGTGCGAGAGGATGCACCCCGCAGGCTAGTCGAGTAAAAACACTTGCGAGAGGATGCATCCCGCAGGCTAGTCGAATAAAAACACGTGCGAGAGGATGCATCCCGCAGGCTAGTCGAGTAAAAACACGTGCGAGAGGATATATCCCGCAGGCTAGTCGAGTAAAAACACGTGCGAGAGGATGCACCCCGCAGGCTAGTCGAGTAAAAACACGTGCGAGAGGATGCATCCCGCAGGCTAGTCGAGTAAAAACACGTGCGAGAGGATGCATCCCGCAGGCTAGTCGAGTAAAAACACGTGCGAGAGGTTGCATCCCGCAGGCTAGTCGAGTAAAAACACGTGCGAGAGGATGCACCCCGCAGGCTAGTCGAGTAAAAACACGTGCGAGAGGATGCACCCCGCAGGCTAGTCGAGTAAAAACACGTGCGAGAGGATGCATCCCGCAGACTACTCGAGTAAAAACACGTGCGAGAGGATGCATCCCGTAGGCTAGTCGAGCAAAAACACGTGCGAGAGGATGCATCCCGCAGGCTAGTCGAGTACAAACACGTGCGAGAGGATGCACCCCGCAGGCTAGTCGAGTAAAAACACGTGCGAGAGGATGCATCCCGCAGGCTAGTCGAGTAAAAACACGTGCGAGAGGATGCATCCCGCAGGCTAGTCGAGTAAAAACACGTGCGAGAGGATGCATCCCGCAGGCTAGTCGAGTAAAAACACGTGCGAGAGGATGCACCCCGCAGGCTAGTCGAGTAAAAACACGTGCGAGAGGATGCATCCCGCAGGCTACTCGAGTAAAAACACGTGCGAGAGGATGCATCCCGCAGGCTACTCGAGTAAAAACACGTGCGAGAGGATGCATCCCGCAGGCTAGTCGAGTTAAAACACGTGCGAGAGGATGCATCCCGCAGGCTAGTCGAGTAAAAACACGTGCGAGAGGATGCATCCCGCAGCTTAGACGAGTAAAAACACGTGCGAGAGGATGCATCCCGCAGGCTAGTCCAGTAAAAACACGTGCGAGAGGATGCATCCCGCAGGCTAGTCGAGTAAAAACAAGTGCGAGAGGATGCATCCCGCAGGCTAGTCGAGCAAAAACACGTGCGAGAGGATGCATCCCGCAGGCTAGTCGAGTAAAAACACGTTTGAGAGGATGCATCCAGCAGGCTAGTCGAGTAAAAACATGTGCGAGAGGATGCATCCCGCAGGCTAGTCGAGTAAAAACACGTGCGAGAGGATGCATCCCGCAGGCTAGTCGAGTAAAAACACGTGCGAGAGGATGCATCCCGCAGGCTAGTCGAGTAAAAACACGTGCGATACGATGCATCCCGCAGGCTAGTCGAGTAAAAACACGTGCGAGAGGATGCATCCCGCAGGCTAGTCGAGTGAAGAACACGTGCGAGAGGATGCATCCCGCAGGCTAGTCGAGTAAAAACACGTGCGAGAGGATGCACCCCGCAGGCTAGTCGAGTAAAAACACGTGCGAGAGGATGCATCCCGCAGACTACTCGAGTAAAAACACGTGCGAGAGGATGCATCCCGCAGCCTAGACGCGTAAAAACACGTGCGAGAGGATGCATCCCGCAGGCTAGTCGAGTAAAAACACGTGCGAGAGGATGCATCCCGCAGGCTAGTCGAGTAAAAACACGTGCGAGAGGATGCATCCCGCAGGCTAGTCGAGTAAAAACACGTGCGAGAGGATGCATCCCGCAGGCTAGTCGGGCAAAAACACGTGCGAGAGGATGCATCCCGCAGGCTAGTCGTGTAAAAACACGTGCGAGAGGATGCATCCCGCAGGCTAGTCGAGCAAAAACACGTGCGAGAGGATGCATCCCGCAGGCTAGTCGAGCAAAAACACGTGCGAGAGGATGCATCCCGCAGGCTAGTCGAGTAAAAACACGTGCGAGAGGATGCATCCCGCAGGCTAGTCGAGTAAAAACACGTGCGAGAGGATGCATCCCGCAGGCTAGTCGAGTAAAAACACGTGCGAGAGGATGCACCCCGCAGGCTAGTCGAGTAAAAACACGTGCGAGAGGATGCATCCCGCAGGCTACTCGAGTAAAAACACGTGCGAGAGGATGCATCCCGCAGGCTAGTCGAGTAAAAACACGTGCGAGAGGATGCATCCCGCAGGCTAGTCGAGTAAAAACACGTGCGAGAGGATGCACCCCGCAGGCTAGTCGAGTAAAAACACTTGCGAGAGGATGCATCCCGCAGGCTAGTCGAATAAAAACACGTGCGAGAGGATGCATCCCGCAGGCTAGTCGAGTAAAAACACGTGCGAGAGGATGCATCCCGCAGGCTAGTCGAGTAAAAACACGTGCGAGAGGATGCACCCCGCAGGCTAGTCGAGTAAAAACACGTGCGAGAGGATGCATCCCGCAGGCTAGTCGAGTAAAAACACGTGCGAGAGGATGCATCCCGCAGGCTAGTCGAGTAAAAACACGTGCGGGAGGTTGCATCCCGCAGGCTAGTCGAGTAAAAACACGTGCGAGAGGATGCACCCCGCAGGCTAGTCGAGTAAAAACACGTGCGAGAGGATGCATCCCGCAGGCTAGTCGAGTAAAAACACGTGCGAGAGGATGCATCCCGCAGGCTAGTCGAGTAAAAACACGTGCGAGAGGATGCATCCCGCAGGCTAGTCGAGTAAAAACACGTTTGAAAGGATGCGTCCCGCAGGCTAGTCGAGCAAAAACACGTGCGAGAGGATGCATCCCGCAGGCTAGTCGAGTAAAAACACGTGCGAGAAGATGCATCCCGCAGGCTAGTCGAGTGAAAAACACGTGCGAGTGGATGCGTCCCGCAGGCTAGTCGAGCAAAAACACGTGCGAGAGGATGCATCTCGCAGGATAGTCGAGTAAAAACACGTGCGAGAGGATGCATCCCGCAGGCTAGTCGAGTAAAAACACGTGCGAGAGGATGCATCCCGCAAGCTAGTCGAGTTAAAACACGTGCGAGAGGATGCATCCCGCAGGCTAGTCGAGTAAAAACACGTGCGAGAGGATGCATCCCGCAGGCTAGTCGAGTAAAAACACGTGCGAGAGGATGCATCCCGCAGGCTAGTCGGGCAAAAACACGTGCGAGAGGATGCTTCCCGCAGGCTAGTCGTGTAAAAACACGTGCGAGAGGATGCATCCCGCAGGCTAGTCGAGCAAAAACACGTGCGAGAGGATGCATCCAGCAGGCTAGTCGAGTAAAAACACGTGCGAGAGGATGCATCCCGCAGTCTAGTCGAGTAAAAACACGTGCGAGAGGATGCATCCCGCAGGCTAGTCGAGTAAAAACACGTGCGAGAGGATGCATCCCGCAGGCTAGTCGAGTAAAAACACGTGCGAGAGGATGCATCCCGCAGGCTAGTCGAGTAAAAACACGTGCTAGAGGATGCATCCCGCAGGCTAGTCGAGTAAAAACACGTGCGAGACGATGCATCCCGCAGCCTAGACGAGTAAAAACTCGTGCGAGAGGATGCATCCCGCAGGCTAGTCGAGTAAAAACACGTGCGAGAGGATGCATCCCGCAGGCTAGTCGAGTAAAAACACGTGCGAGAGGATGCATCCCGCAGGCTAGTCGAGTAAAAACACGTGCGAGAGGATGCACCCCGCAGGCTAGTCGAGTAAAAACACGTGCGAGAGGATGCATCCCGCAGGCTACTCGAGTAAAAACACGTGCGAGAGGATGCATCCCGCAGCCTAGACGAGTAAAAACACGTGCGAGGGTGCATGCCGCAGGCTAGTCGAGTAAAAACACGTGCGAGAAGATGCATCCCGCAGGATAGCCGAGTAAAAACACGTGCGAGAGGTTGCATCCCGCAGGCTAGTCGAGTAAAAACACGTGCGAGAGGATGCATCCCGCAGGCTAGTCGAGTAAAAACACGTGCGAGAGGATGCATCCCGCAGGCTAGTCGAGTAAAAACACGTGCGAGAGGATGCATCCCGCAGGCTAGTCGAGTAAAAACACGTGCGAGAGGATGCATCCCGCAGCCTAGTCGAGTAAAAACACGTGCGAGAGGATGCATCCCGCAGGCTAGTCGAGTAAAAACACGTGCGAGAGGATGCATCCCGCAGGCTAGTCGAGTAAAAACACGTGCGAGAGGATGCATCCCGCAGGCTAGTCGAGTAAAAACACGTGCGAGAGGATGCATCCCGCAGGCTAGCCGAGTAAAAACACGTGCGAGAGGATGCATCCCGCAGGCTAGTCGAGTAAAAACACGTGCGAGAGGATGCATCCCGCAGGCTAGTCGAGTAAAATCACGTGCGAGAGGATGCATCCCGCAGGCTAGTCGAATAAAAACACGTGCGAGAGGATGCATCCCGCAGGCTAGTCGAGTAAAAACACGTGCGAGAGGATGCATCCCGCAGGCTAGTCGAGTAAAAACACGTGCGAGAGGATGCATCCCGCAGGCTAGTCGAGTAAAAACACGTGCGAGAGGATGCATCCCGCAGGCTAGTCGAGTAAAAACACGTGCGAGAGGATGCACCCCGCAGGCTAGTCGAGTAAAAACACTTGCGAGAGGATGCATCCCGCAGGCTAGTCGAATAAAAACACGTGCGAGAGGATGCATCCCGCAGGCTAGTCGAGTAAAAACACGTGCGAGAGGATATATCCCGCAGGCTAGTCGAGTAAAAACACGTGCGAGAGGATGCACCCCGCAGGCTAGTCGAGTAAAAACACGTGCGAGAGGATGCATCCCGCAGGCTAGTCGAGTAAAAACACGTGCGAGAGGATGCATCCCGCAGGCTAGTCGAGTAAAAACACGTGCGAGAGGTTGCATCCCGCAGGCTAGTCGAGTAAAAACACGTGCGAGAGGATGCACCCCGCAGGCTAGTCGAGTAAAAACACGTGCGAGAGGATGCACCCCGCAGGCTAGTCGAGTAAAAACACGTGCGAGAGGATGCATCCCGCAGACTACTCGAGTAAAAACACGTGCGAGAGGATGCATCCCGTAGGCTAGTCGAGCAAAAACACGTGCGAGAGGATGCATCCCGCAGGCTAGTCGAGTACAAACACGTGCGAGAGGATGCACCCCGCAGGCTAGTCGAGTAAAAACACGTGCGAGAGGATGCATCCCGCAGGCTAGTCGAGTAAAAACACGTGCGAGAGGATGCATCCCGCAGGCTAGTCGAGTAAAAACACGTGCGAGAGGATGCATCCCGCAGGCTAGTCGAGTAAAAACACGTGCGAGAGGATGCACCCCGCAGGCTAGTCGAGTAAAAACACGTGCGAGAGGATGCATCCCGCAGGCTACTCGAGTAAAAACACGTGCGAGAGGATGCATCCCGCAGGCTACTCGAGTAAAAACACGTGCGAGAGGATGCATCCCGCAGGCTAGTCGAGTTAAAACACGTGCGAGAGGATGCATCCCGCAGGCTAGTCGAGTAAAAACACGTGCGAGAGGATGCATCCCGCAGCTTAGACGAGTAAAAACACGTGCGAGAGGATGCATCCCGCAGGCTAGTCCAGTAAAAACACGTGCGAGAGGATGCATCCCGCAGGCTAGTCGAGTAAAAACAAGTGCGAGAGGATGCATCCCGCAGGCTAGTCGAGCAAAAACACGTGCGAGAGGATGCATCCCGCAGGCTAGTCGAGTAAAAACACGTTTGAGAGGATGCATCCAGCAGGCTAGTCGAGTAAAAACATGTGCGAGAGGATGCATCCCGCAGGCTAGTCGAGTAAAAACACGTGCGAGAGGATGCATCCCGCAGGCTAGTCGAGTAAAAACACGTGCGAGAGGATGCATCCCGCAGGCTAGTCGAGTAAAAACACGTGCGATACGATGCATCCCGCAGGCTAGTCGAGTAAAAACACGTGCGAGAGGATGCATCCCGCAGGCTAGTCGAGTGAAGAACACGTGCGAGAGGATGCATCCCGCAGGCTAGTCGAGTAAAAACACGTGCGAGAGGATGCACCCCGCAGGCTAGTCGAGTAAAAACACGTGCGAGAGGATGCATCCCGCAGACTACTCGAGTAAAAACACGTGCGAGAGGATGCATCCCGCAGCCTAGACGCGTAAAAACACGTGCGAGAGGATGCATCCCGCAGGCTAGTCGAGTAAAAACACGTGCGAGAGGATGCATCCCGCAGGCTAGTCGAGTAAAAACACGTGCGAGAGGATGCATCCCGCAGGCTAGTCGAGTAAAAACACGTGCGAGAGGATGCATCCCGCAGGCTAGTCGAGTAAAAACACGTGCGAGAGGATGCACCCCGCAGGCTAGTCGAGTAAAAACACGTGCGAGAGGATGCATCCCGCAGGCTACTCGAGTAAAAACACGTGCGAGAGGATGCATCCCGCAGGCTAGTCGAGTAAAAACACGTGCGAGAGGATGCATCCCGCAGGCTAGTCGAGTAAAAACACGTGCGAGAGGATGCACCCCGCAGGCTAGTCGAGTAAAAACACTTGCGAGAGGATGCATCCCGCAGGCTAGTCGAATAAAAACACGTGCGAGAGGATGCATCCCGCAGGCTAGTCGAGTAAAAACACGTGCGAGAGGATGCATCCCGCAGGCTAGTCGAGTAAAAACACGTGCGAGAGGATGCACCCCGCAGGCTAGTCGAGTAAAAACACGTGCGAGAGGATGCATCCCGCAGGCTAGTCGAGTAAAAACACGTGCGAGAGGATGCATCCCGCAGGCTAGTCGAGTAAAAACACGTGCGGGAGGTTGCATCCCGCAGGCTAGTCGAGTAAAAACACGTGCGAGAGGATGCACCCCGCAGGCTAGTCGAGTAAAAACACGTGCGAGAGGATGCATCCCGCAGGCTAGTCGAGTAAAAACACGTGCGAGAGGATGCATCCCGCAGGCTAGTCGAGTAAAAACACGTGCGAGAGGATGCATCCCGCAGGCTAGTCGAGTAAAAACACGTTTGAAAGGATGCGTCCCGCAGGCTAGTCGAGCAAAAACACGTGCGAGAGGATGCATCCCGCAGGCTAGTCGAGTAAAAACACGTGCGAGAAGATGCATCCCGCAGGCTAGTCGAGTGAAAAACACGTGCGAGTGGATGCGTCCCGCAGGCTAGTCGAGCAAAAACACGTGCGAGAGGATGCATCTCGCAGGATAGTCGAGTAAAAACACGTGCGAGAGGATGCATCCCGCAGGCTAGTCGAGTAAAAACACGTGCGAGAGGATGCATCCCGCAAGCTAGTCGAGTTAAAACACGTGCGAGAGGATGCATCCCGCAGGCTAGTCGAGTAAAAACACGTGCGAGAGGATGCATCCCGCAGGCTAGTCGAGTAAAAACACGTGCGAGAGGATGCATCCCGCAGGCTAGTCGGGCAAAAACACGTGCGAGAGGATGCTTCCCGCAGGCTAGTCGTGTAAAAACACGTGCGAGAGGATGCATCCCGCAGGCTAGTCGAGCAAAAACACGTGCGAGAGGATGCATCCAGCAGGCTAGTCGAGTAAAAACACGTGCGAGAGGATGCATCCCGCAGTCTAGTCGAGTAAAAACACGTGCGAGAGGATGCATCCCGCAGGCTAGTCGAGTAAAAACACGTGCGAGAGGATGCATCCCGCAGGCTAGTCGAGTAAAAACACGTGCGAGAGGATGCATCCCGCAGGCTAGTCGAGTAAAAACACGTGCTAGAGGATGCATCCCGCAGGCTAGTCGAGTAAAAACACGTGCGAGACGATGCATCCCGCAGCCTAGACGAGTAAAAACTCGTGCGAGAGGATGCATCCCGCAGGCTAGTCGAGTAAAAACACGTGCGAGAGGATGCATCCCGCAGGCTAGTCGAGTAAAAACACGTGCGAGAGGATGCATCCCGCAGGCTAGTCGAGTAAAAACACGTGCGAGAGGATGCACCCCGCAGGCTAGTCGAGTAAAAACACGTGCGAGAGGATGCATCCCGCAGGCTACTCGAGTAAAAACACGTGCGAGAGGATGCATCCCGCAGCCTAGACGAGTAAAAACACGTGCGAGGGTGCATGCCGCAGGCTAGTCGAGTAAAAACACGTGCGAGAGGATGCACCCCGCAGGCTAGTCGAGTAAAAACACGTGCGAGGGGATGCATCCCGCAGGCTAGTCGAGTAAAAACACGTGCGAGAGGATGCATCCCGCAGGCTAGTCGAGTAAAAACACGTGCGAGAGGATGCACCCCGCAGGCTAGTCGAGTAAAAACACGTGCGAGAGGATGCATCCCGCAGGCTACTCGAGTAAAAACACGTGCGAGAGGATGCATCCCGCAGGCTAGTCGAGTAAAAACACGTGCGAGAGGATGCATCCCGCAGGCTAGTCGAGTAAAAACACGTGCGAGAGGATGCACCCCGCAGGCTAGTCGAGTAAAAACACGTGCGAGGGGATGCATCCCGCAGGCTAGTCGAGTAAAAACACGTGCGAGAGGATGCATCCCGCAGGCTAGTCGAGTAAAAACACGTGCGAGAGGATGCATCCCGCAGGCTAGTCGAGTAAAAACACGTGCGTGGGTGCATGCCGCAGGCTAGTTGAGTAAAAACACGTGCGAGAGGATGCTTCCCGCAGGCTAGTCGAGTAAAAACACGTGCGAGAGGATGCATCCCGCAGGCTAGTCGAGTAAAAACACGTGCGAGAGGATGCATCCCGCAGGCTAGTCGAATAAAAACACGTGCGAGAGGATGCATCCCGCAGGCTAGTCGAGTAAAAACACGTGCGAGAGGATGCATCCCGCAGGCTAGTCGAGTAAAAACACGTGCGAGAGGATGCATCCCGCAGGCTAGTCGAGTAAAAACACGTGCGAGCGGATGCATCCCGCAGCTTAGACGAGTAAAAACACGTGCGAGAGGATGCATCCCGCAGGCTAGTCGAGTAAAAACACGTGCGAGAGGATGCGTCCCGCAGGCTAGTCGAGCAAAAACACGTGCGAGAGGATGCATCCCGCAGGCTAGTCGAGTAAAAACACGTGCGAGAAGATGCATCCCGCAGGCTAGTCGAGTGAAAAACACGTGCGAGTGAATGCGTCCCGCAGGCTAGTCGAGCAAAAACACGTGCGAGAGGATGCATCCCGCAGGCTAGTCGAGTAATAACAAGTGCGAGAGGATGCATCCCGCAGGCTAGTCGAGCAAAAACTCGTGCGAGAGGATGCATCCCGCAGGCTAGTCGAGTAAAAACACGTTTGAGAGGATGCATCCCGCAGGCTAGTCGAGTAAAAACACGTGCGAGAGGATGCATCCCGCAGGCTAGTCGAGTAAAAACACGTGCGAGAGGATGCATCCCGCAGGCTAGTCGAGTGAAGAACACGTGCCAGAGGATGCGTCCCGCAGGCTAGTCGAGCAAAAACAGGTGCGAGAGGATGCATCCCGCAGGCTAGTCGAGCAAAAACACGTGCGAGATGATGCATCCCGCAGGCTAGTCGAGTAAAAACACGTGCGAGAGGATGCATCCCGCAGGCTAGTCGAGTAAAAACACGTGTAAGAGGATGCATCCCGCAGGCTAGTCGAGTAAAAACACGTGCGAGACGATGCATCCCGCAGCCTAGACGAGTAAAAACACGTGCGAGAGGATGCATACCGCAGGCTAGTCGAGTAAAAACACGTGCGAGAGGATGCATCCCGCAGGCTAGTCGAGTAAAAACACGTGCGAGAGGATGCATCCCGCAGGCTAGTCGAGTAAAAACACGTGCGAGAGGATGCACCCCGCAGGCTAGTCGAGTAAAAACACGTGCGAGAGGATGCATCCCGCAGGCTACTCGAGTAAAAACACGTGCGAGAGGATGCATCCCGCAGGCTAGTCGAGTAATAACAAGTGCGAGAGGATGCATCCCGCAGGCTAGTCGAGCAAAAACTCGTGCGAGAGGATGCATCCCGCAGGCTAGTCGAGTAAAAACACGTTTGAGAGGATGCATCCCGCAGGCTAGTCGAGTAAAAACACGTGCGAGAGGATGCATCCCGCAGGCTAGTCGAGTAAAAACACGTGCGAGAGGATGCATCCCGCAGGCTAGTCGAGTGAAGAACACGTGCCAGAGGATGCGTCCCGCAGGCTAGTCGAGCAAAAACAGGTGCGAGAGGATGCATCCCGCAGGCTAGTCGAGCAAAAACACGTGCGAGATGATGCATCCCGCAGGCTAGTCGAGTAAAAACACGTGCGAGAGGATGCATCCCGCAGGCTAGTCGAGTAAAAACACGTGCGAGAGGATGCATCCCGCAGGCTAGTCGAGTAAAAACACGTTTGAGAGGATGCATCCAGCAGGCTAGTCGAGTAAAAACACGTGCGAGAGGATGCATCCCGCAGGCTAGTCGAGTAAAAACACGTGCGAGAGGATGCATCCCGCAGGCTAGTCGAGTAAAAACACGTGCGAGAGGATGCACCCCGCAGGCTAGTCGAGTAAAAACACGTGCGAGAGGATGCATCCCGCAGACTACTCGAGTAAAAACACGTGCGAGAGGATGCATCCCGCAGCCTAGACGAGTAAAAACACGTGCGAGAGGATGCATCCCGCAGGCTAGTCGAGTAAAAACACGTGCGAGAGGATGCATCCCGCAGGCTAGTCGAGTAAAAACACGTGCGAGAGGATGCATCCCGCAGGCTAGTCGGGCAAAAACACGTGCGAGAGGATGCATCCCGCAGGCTAGTCGTGCAAAACACGTGCGAGAGCATGCATCCCGCAGGCTAGTCGAGCAAAAACACGTGCGAGAGGATGCATCCCGCAGGCTAGTCGAGTAAAAACACGTGCGAGAGGATGCATCCCGCAGGCTAGTCGAGTAAAAACACGTGCGAGAGGATGCATCCCGCAGGCTAGTCGAATAAAAACACGTGCGAGAGGATGCATCCCGCAGGCTAGTCGAGTAAAAACACGTGCGAGAGGATGCATCCCGCAGCCTAGACGAGTAAAAACACGTGCGAGAGGATGCATCCCGCAGGCTAGTCGAGTAAAAACACGTGCGAGAGGATGCATCCCGCAGGCTAGTCGAGTAAAAACACGTGCGATACGATGCATCCCGCAGGCTAGTCGAGTAAAAACACGTGCGAGAGGATGCATCCCGCAGGCTAGTCGAGTAAAAACACGTGCGAGAGGATGCATCCCGCAGGCTAGTCGAGTGAAGAACACGTGCGAGAGGATGCATTCCGCAGGCTAGTCGAGTAAAAACACGTGCGAGAGGATGCACCCCGCAGGCTAGTCGAGTAAAAACACGTGCGAGAGGATGCATCCCGCAAACTACTCGAGTAAAAACACGTGCGAGAGGATGCATCCCGCAGCCTAGACGAGTAAAAACACGTGCGAGAGGATGCATCCCGCAGGCTAGTCGAGTAAAAACACGTGCGAGAGGATGCATCCCGCAGGCTAGTCGAGTAAAAACACGTGCGAGAGGATGCATCCCGCAGGCTAGTCGGGCAAAAACACGTGCGAGAGGATGCATCCCGCAGGCTAGTCGTGTAAAAACACGTGCGAGAGGATGCATCCCGCAGGCTAGTCGAGCAAAAACACGTGCGAGAGGATGCATCCCGCAGGCTAGTCGAGTAAAAACACGTGCGAGAGGATGCATCCCGCAGGCTAGTCGAGTAAAAACACGTGCGAGAGGATGCATCCCGCAGGCTAGTCGAGTAAAATCACGTGCGAGAGGATGCATCCCGCAGGCTAGTCGAATAAAAACACGTGCGAGAGGATGCATCCCGCAGGCTAGTCGAGTAAAAACACGTGCGAGAGGATGCATCCCGCAGGCTAGTCGAGTTAAAACACGTGCGAGAGGATGCATCCCGCAGGCTAGTCGAGTAAAAACACGTGCGAGAGGATGCATCCCGCAGCTTAGACGAGTAAAAACACGTGCGAGAGGATGCATCCCGCAGGCTAGTCGAGTAAAAACACGTGCGAGAGAATGCATCCCGCAGGCTAGTCGAGTAAAAACAAGTGCGAGAGGATGCATCCCGCAGGCTAGTCGAGCAAAAACACGTGCGAGAGGATGCATCCCGCAGGCTAGTCGAGTAAAAACACGTTTGAGAGGATGCATCCAGCAGGCTAGTCGAGTAAAAACACGTGCGAGAGGATGCATCCCGCAGGCTAGTCGAGTAAAAACACGTGCGAGAGGATGCATCCCGCAGGCTAGTCGAGCAAAAACACGTGCGAGATGATGCATCCCGCAGGCTAGTCGAGTAAAAACACGTGCGAGAGGATGCATCCCGCAGGCTAGTCGAGTAAAAACACGTGCGAGACGATGCATCCCGCAGCCTAGACGAGTAAAAACACGTGCGAGAGGATGCATCCCGCAGGCTAGTCGAGTAAAAACACGTGCGAGAGGATGCATCCCGCAGGCTAGTCGAGTAAAAACACGTGCGAGAGGATGCATCCCGCAGGCTAGTCGAGTAAAAACACGTGCGAGAGGATGCATCCCGCAGGCTAGTCGAGTAAAAACACGTGCGAGACGATGCATCCCGCAGCCTAGACGAGTAAAAACACGTGCGAGAGGATGCATCCCGCAGGCTAGTCGAGTAAAAACACGTGCGAGAGGATGCATCCCGCAGGCTAGTCGAGTAAAAACACGTGCGAGAGGATGCATCCCGCAGGCTAGTCGAGTAAAAACACGTGCGAGAGGATGCACCCCGCATTCTAGTCGAGTAAAAACACGTGCGAGAGGATGCATCCCGCAGGCTACTCGAGTAAAAACACGTGCGAGAGGATGCATCCCGCAGGCTAGTCGAGTAAAAAGACGTGCGAGAGGATGCATCCCGCAGGCTAGTCGAGTAAAAACACGTGCGAGAGGATGCATCCCGCAGGCTAGTCGAGTAAAATCACGTGCGAGAGGATTCATCCCGCAGGCTAGTCGAATAAAAACACGTGCGAGAGGATGCATCCCGCAGGCTAGTCGAGTAAAAACACGTGCGAGAGGATGCATCCCGCAGGCTAGTCGAGTAAAAACACGTGCGAGAGGATGCATCCCGCAGGCTAGTCGAGTAAAAACACGTGCGAGACGATGCATCCCGCAGCCTAGACGAGTAAAAACACGTGCGAGAGGATGCATCCCGCAGGCTAGTCAAGTAAAAACACGTGCGAGAGGATGCATCCCGCAGGCTAGTCGAGTAAAAACACGTGCGAGAGGATGCATCCCGCAGGCTAGTCGAGTAAAAACACGTGCGAGAGGATGCACCCCGCAGGCTAGTCGAGTAAAAACACGTGCGAGAGGATGCATCCCGCAGGCTACTCGAGTAAAAACACGTGCGAGAGGATGCATCCCGCAGGCTAGTCGAGTAAAAACACGTGCGAGAGGATGCATCCCGCAGGCTACTAGAGTAAAAACACGTGCGAGAGGATGCATCCCGCAGGCTAGTCGAGTAAAAACACGTGCGAGAGGATGCATCCCGCAGGCTAGTCGAGTAAAAACACGTGCGAGAGGATGCATCCCGCAGGCTAGTCGAGTAAAAACACGTGCGAGAGGATGCATCCCGCAGGCTGGTCGAGTAAAAACACGTGCGAGAGGATGCATCCCTTCAGGCTAGTCGAGTAAAAACACGTGCGAGAGGATGCACAACGCAGGCTAGTCGAGTAAAAACACGTGCGAGAGGATGCATCCCGCAGGCTAGTCGAGTAAAATCACGTGCGAGAGGATACATCCCGCAGGATAGTCGAATAAAAACACGTGCGAGAGGATGCATCCCGCAGGCTAGTCGAGTAAAAACACGTGCGAGAGGATGCATCCCGCAGGCTAGTCGAGTAAAAACACGTGCGAGCGGATGCATCCCGCAGCTTAGACGAGTAAAAACACGTGCGAGAGGATGCATCCCGCAGGCTAGTCGAGTAAAAACACGTGCGAGAGGATGCATCCCGCAGGCTAGTCGAGTAAAAACAAGTGCGAGAGGATGCATCCCGCAGGCTAGTCGAGTAAAACCACGTGCGAGAGGATGCATCCCGCAGGCTAGTCGAGTAAAAACACGTGCGAGAGGATGCATTCCGCAGGCTAGTCGAGTAAAAACACGTGCGAGAGGATGCACCCCGCAGGCTAGTCGAGTAAAAACACGTGCGAGAGGATGCATCCCGCAGGCTAGTCGAGTAAAAACACGTGCGAGCGGATGCATCCCGCAGCTTAGACGAGTAAAAACACGTGCGAGAGGATGCATCCCGCAGGCTAGTCGAGTGAAAACACGTGCGAGAGGATGCATCCCGCAGGCTAGTCGAGTAAAAACAAGTGCGAGAGGATGCATCCCGCAGGCTAGTCGAGCAAAAACACGTGCGAGAGGATGCATCCCGCAGGCTAGTCGAGTAAAGACACGTTTGAGAGGATGCATCCAGCAGGCTAGTCGAGTAAAAACACGTGCGAGAGGATGCATCCCGCAGGCTAGTCGAGTAAAAACACGTGCGAGAGGATGCATCCCGCAGGCTAGTCGAGTGAAGAACACGTGCGAGAGGATGCATCCCGCAGGCTAGTCGAGTAAAAACACGTGCGAGAGGATGCACCCCGCAGGCTAGTCGAGTAAAAACACGTGCGAGAGGATGCATCCCGCAGACTACTCGAGTAAAAACACGTGCGAGAGGATGCATCCCGCAGCCTAGACGAGTAAAAACACGTGCGAGAGGATGCATCCCGCAGGCTAGTCGAGTAAAAACACGTGCGAGAGGATGCATCCCGCAGGCTAGTCGAGTAAAAACACGTGCGAGAGGATGCATCCCGCAGGCTAGTCGGGCAAAAACACGTGCGAGAGGATGCATCCCGCAGGCTAGTCGTGCAAAACACGTGCGAGAGCATGCATCCCGCAGGCTAGTCGAGCAAAAACACGTGCGAGAGGATGCATCCCGCAGGCTAGTCGAGTAAAAACACGTGCGAGAGGATGCATCCCGCAGGCTAGTCGAGTAAAAACACGTGCGAGAGGATGCATCCCGCAGGCTAGTCGAGTAAAATCACGTGCGAGAGGATGCATCCCGCAGGCTAGTCGAATAAAAACACGTGCGAGAGGATGCATCCCGCAGGCTAGTCGAGTAAAAACACGTGCGAGAGGATGCATCCCGCAGGCTAGTCGAGTAAAAACACGTGCGAGAGGATGCATCCCGCAGGCTAGTCGAGTAAAAACACGTGCGAGAGGATGCATCCCGCAGCTTAGACGAGTAAAAACACGTGCGAGAGGATGCATCCCGCAGGCTAGTCGAGTAAAAACACGTGCGAGAGGATGCATCCCGCAGGCTAGTCGAGTAAAAACAAGTGCGAGAGGATGCATCCCGCAGGCTAGTCGAGCAAAAACACGTGCGAGAGGATGCATCCCGCAGGCTAGTCGAGTAAAAACACGTTTGAGAGGATGCATCCAGCAGGCTAGTCGAGTAAAAACACGTGCGAGAGGATGCATCCCGCAGGCTAGTCGAGCAAAAACACGTACGAGAGGATGCATCCCGCAGGCTAGTCGAGTAAAAACACGTTTGAGAGGATGCATCCAGCAGGCTAGTCGAGTAAAAACACGTGCGAGAGGATGCATCCCGCAGGCTAGTCGAGAAAAAACACGTGCGAGAGGATGCATCCCGCAGGCTAGTCGAGTAAAAACACGTGCGAGAAGATGCATCCCGCAGGCTAGTCGAGTAAAAACACGTGCGATACGATGCATCCCGCAGGCTAGTCGAGTAAAAACACGTGCGAGAGGATGCATCCCGCAGGCTAGTCGAGTAAAAACACGTGCGAGAGGATGCATCCCGCAGGCTAGTCGAGTGAAGAACACGTGCGAGAGGATGCATTCCGCAGGCTAGTCGAGTAAAAACACGTGCGAAAGGATGCATCCCGCAGGCTAGTCGAGTAAAAACACGTGCGAGAGGATGCATCCAGCAGGCTAGTCGAGTAAAAACACGTGCGAGAGGATGCATCCCGCAGGCTAGTCGAGTAAAAACACGTGCGACAGGATGCATCCCGCAGGCTAGTCGAGTAAAAACACGTGCGAGAGGATGCATCCCGCAGGCTAGTCGAGTAAAAACACGTGCGATACGATGCATCCCGCAGGCTAGTCGAGTAAAAACACGTGCGAGAGGATGCATCCCGCAGGCTAGTCGAGTAAAAACACGTGCGAGAGGATGCATCCCGCAGGCTAGTCGAGTGAAGAACACGTGCGAGAGGATGCATTTCGCAGGCTAGTCGAGTAAAAACACGTGCGAGAGGATGCACCCCGCAGGCTAGTCGAGTAAAAACACGTGCGAGAGGATGCATCCCGCAGACTACTCGAGTAAAAACACGTGCGAGAGGATGCATCCCGCAGCCTAGACGAGTAAAAACACGTGCGAGAGGATGCATCCCGCAGGCTAGTCGAGTAAAAACACGTGCGAGAGGATGCATCCCGCAGGCTAGTCGAGTAAAAACACGTGCGAGAGGATGCATCCCGCAGGCTAGTCGGGCAAAAACACGTGCGAGAGGATGCATCCCGCAGGCTAGTCGTGTAAAAACACGTGCGAGAGGATGCATCCCGCAGGCTAGTCGAGTAAAAACACGTGCGAGAGGATGCATCCCGCAGGCTAGTCGAGCAAATACACGTGCGAGAGGATGCATCCCGCAGGCTAGTCGAGCAAAAACACGTGCGAGAGGATGCATCCCGCAGGCTAATCGAGCAAAAACACGTGCGAGAGGATGCATCCCGCAGGCTATTCGTGTAAAAACACGTGCGAGAGGATGCATCCTGCAGGCTAGTCGAGTAAAAACACGTGCGAGAGGATGCATCCCGCAGGCTAGTCGAGCACAAACACGTGCGAGAGGATGCATCCCGCAGGCTAGTCGAGCAAATACACGTGCGAGAGGATGCATCCCGCCGGCTAGTCGAGCAAAAACACGTGCGAGAGGATGCATCCCGCAGGCTAGTCGAGCAAAAACACGTGCGAGAGGATGCATCCCGCAGGCTAATCGAGCAAAAACACGTGCGAGAGGATGCATCCCGCAGGCTAGTCGAGTAAAAACACGTGCGAGAGGATGCATCCTGCAGGCTAGTCGAGTAAAAACACTTGCGAGAGGATGCATCCCGCAGGCTAGTCGAGCACAAACACGTGCGAGAGGATGCATCCCGCAGGCTAGTCGAGCAAATACACGTGCGAGAGGATACATCCCGCAGGCTAGTCGAGCAAAAACACGTGCGAGAGGATACATCCCGCAGGCTAGTCGAGCAAAAACACGTGCGAGAGGATGCATCCCGCAGGCTAATCGAGTAAAAACACGTGCGAGAGGATGCATCCCGCAGGCTAGTCGAGTAAAAACACGTGCGAGAGGATGCATCCCGCAGCTTAGACGAGTAAAAACACGTGCGAGAGGATGCATCCCGCAGGCTAGTCGAGTAAAAACACGTGCGAGAGGATGCATCCCGCAGGCTAGTCGAGTAAAAACACGTGCGAGGTTTTGTGGGATACGCATGCGCAGGTTATTTGGGATGCGCATGCGCAGGTTTTTTGGGATGCGCATGCGCAGGTTTTTTGGGATGCGCATGGCTAGTCGAGCAAAAACACGTGCGAGAGGATGCATCCCGCAGGCTAGTCGAGTAAAAACACGTGCGAGAGGATGCATCCCGCAGGCTAGTCGAGTAAAAACACGTGCGAGGTTTTGTGGGATGCGCATGCGCAGGTTTTTTGGGATGCGCATGGCTAGTCGAGCAAAAACACGTGCGAGAGGATGCATCCCGCAGGCTAGTCGAGTAAAAACACGTGCGAGAGGATGCATCCCGCAGGCTAGTCGAGTAAAAACACGAGCGAGGTTTTGTGGGATGCGCATGCGCAGGTTTTTTGGGATGCGCATGCGCAGGTTTTTTGGGATGCGCATGGCTAGTCGAGCAAAAACACGTGCGAGAGGATGCATCCCGCAGGCTAGTCGAGCAAAAACGCGTGCGGGAGGATGCTTCCCGCAGGCTAGTCGAGTAAAAACACGTGCGAGAGGATGCATCTTGCAGGCTAGTCGAGTAAAAACACGTGCGAGAGGATGCATCCCGCAGGCTAGTCGAGTAAAAACACGTGCAAGAGGATGCATCCCGCAGGCTAGTCGAGTAAAAACACGTGCGAGAGGATGCATCCCGCAGGCTAGTCGAGTAAAAACACGTGCGAGGTTTTGTGGGATGCGCATGCGCAGGTTATTTGGGATGCGCATGCGCAGGTTTTTTGGGATGCGCATGGCTAGTCGAGCAAAAACACGTGCGAGAGGATGCATCCCGCAGGCTAGTCGAGTAAAAACACGTGCGAGGTTTTGTGGGATGCGCATGCGCAGGTTTTTTGGGATGCGCATGCGCAGGTTTTTTGGGATGCGCATGGCTAGTCGAGCAAAAACACGTGCGAGAGGATGCATCCCGCAGGCTAGTCGAGCAAAAACACGTGCGAGAGGATGCATCCCGCAGGCTAGTCGAGTAAAAACACGTGCGAGAGGATGCATCCCGCAGGCTAGTCGAGTAAAAACACGAGCGAGGTTTTGTGGGATGCGCATGCGCAGGTTTTTTGGGATGCGCATGGCTAGTCGAGCAAAAACACGTGCGAGAGGATGCATCCCGCAGGCTAGTCGAGCAAAAACGCGTGCGAGAGGATGCATCCCGCAGGCTAGTCGAGTAAAAACACGTGCGAGAGGTTGCATCCCGCAGGCTAGTCGAGTAAAAACACGTGGAAGAGGATGCTTCCCGCAGGCTAGTCGAGTAAAAACACGTGCGAGAGGATGCATCCCGCAGGCTAGTCGAGTAAAAACACGTGCGAGAGGATGCGTCCCGCAGGCTAGTCGAGCAAAAACACGTGCGAGAGGATGCATCCCGCAGGCTAGTCGAGCAAAAACACGTGCGAGAGGATGCATTCCGCAGGCTAGTCGAGTAAAAACACGTGCGAGAGGATGCATCCCGCAGGCTAGTCGAGTAAAAACACGTGCAAGAGGATGCTTCCCGCAGGCTAGTCGAGTAAAAACACGTGCGAGAGGATGCATCCCGCAGGCTAGTCGAGTAAAAACACGTGCGAGAGGATGCGTCCCGCAGGCTAGTCGAGCAAAAACACGTGCGAGAGGATGCATCCCGCAGGCTAGTCGAGCAAAAACACGTGCGAGAGGATGCATCCCGCAGGCTAGTCGAGTAAAAACACGTGCGAGAGGATGAATCCCGCAGGCTAGTCGCGTAAAAACACGTGCGAGAGGATGCATCCCGCAGGCTAGTCGAGTAAAAACACGTGCGAGAGGATGCGTCCCGCAGGCTGGTCGAGCAAAAACACGTGCGAGAGGATACATCCCGCAGGCAAGTCGAGCAAAAACACGTGCGAGAGGATGCATCCCGCAGGCTAGTCAAGTAAAAACACGTACGAGAGGATGCATCCCGCAGGCTAGTCGAGCACAAACACGTGCGAGAGGATGCATCCCGCAGGCTAGTCGAGCAAATACACGTGCGAGAGGATGCATCCCACAGGCTAGTCGAGCAAAAACACGTGCGAGAGGATGCATCCCGCAGGCTAGTCGAGTAAAAACACGTGCGAGAGGATGCATCCCGCAGGCTAGTCGAGTAAAAACACGTGCGAGAGGTTGCATCCCGCAGGCTAGTCGAGCAAAAACACGTGCGAGGTTTTGTGGGATGCGCATGCGCCGGTTTTGTGGGATGCGCATGCGCAGGTTTTTTGGGATGCGCATGCGCAGGTTTTTTGGGATGCGCATGGCTAGTCAAGCAAAAACACGTGCGAGAGGATGCATCCCGCAGGGTAGTCGAGTAAAAACACGTGCGAGAGGATGCATCCCGCAGGCTAGTCGAGTAAAAACACGTGCGAGAGGATGCATCCCGCAGGCTGGTCGAGCAAATACACGTGCGAGAGGATGCATCCCGCAGGCTAGTCGAGTAAAAACACGTGCGAGAGGATGCGTCCCGCAGGCTGGTCGAGCAAAAACACGTGCGAGAGGATGCATCCCGCAGGCTAGTCGAGCAAAAACACGTGCGAGAGGATGCATCCCGCAGGCTAGTCAAGTAAAAACACGTACGAGAGGATGCATCCCGCAGGCTAGTCGAGCACAAACACGTGCGAGAGGATGCATCCCGCAGACTAGTCGAGCAAATACACGTGCGAGAGGATGCATCCCACAGGCTAGTCGAGCAAAAACACGTGCGAGAGGATGCATCCCGCAGGCTAGTCGAGTAAAAACACGTGCGAGAGGATGCATCCCGCAGGCTAGTCGAGTAAAAACACGTGCGAGAGGTTGCATCCCGCAGGCTAGTCGAGCAAAAACACGTGCGAGGTTTTGTGGGATGCGCATGCGCCGGTTTTGTGGGATGCGCATGCGCAGGTTTTTTGGGATGCGCATGCGCAGGTTTTTTGGGATGCGCATGGCTAGTCAAGCAAAAACACGTGCGAGAGGATGCATCCCGCAGGGTAGTCGAGTAAAAACACGTGCGAGAGGATGCATCCCGCAGGCTAGTCGAGTAAAAACACGTGCGAGAGGATGCATCCCGCAGGCTGGTCGAGCAAATACACGTGCGAGAGGATGCATCCCGCAGGCTAGTCGAGCAAAAACACGTGCGAGAGGTTGCATCCCGCAGGCTGGTCGAGCAAATACACGTGCGAGAGGATGCATCCCGCAGGCTAGTCGAGCAAAAACACGTGCGAGAGTATGCATCCCGCAGGCTAATCGAGCAAAAACACGTGCGAGAGGATGCATCCCGCAGCCTAGTCGAGTAAAAACACGTGCGAGAGGATGCATCCTGCAGGCTAGTCGAGTAAAAACACCTGCAAGAGGATGCATCCCGCAGGCTAGTCGAGTAAAAACACGTGCGAGAGGATGCATCCCGCAGGCTAGTCGAGTAAAAACACGTGCGAGGTTTTGTGGGATACGCATGCGCAGGTTATTTGGGATGCGCATGCGCAGGTTTTTTGGGATGCGCATGCGCAGGTTTTTTGGGATGCGCATGGCTAGTCGAGCAAAAACACGTGCGAGAGGATGCATCCCGCAGGCTAGTCGAGTAAAAACACGTGCGAGAGGATGCATCCCGCAGGCTAGTCGAGTAAAAACACGTGCGAGGTTTTGTGGGATGCGCATGCGCAGGTTTTTTGGGATGCGCATGGCTAGTCGAGCAAAAACACGTGCGAGAGGATGCATCCCGCAGGCTAGTCGAGAAAAACACGTGCGAGAGGATGCATCCCGCAAGCTAGTCGAGCAAATACACGTGCGAGAGGATGCATCCCGCAGGCTAGTCGAGCAAAAACACGTGCGAGAGGTTGCATCCCGCAGGCTAGTCGAGCAAAAACACGTGCGAGAGGATGCATCCCGCAGGCTAGTCGAGCACAAACACGTGCGAGAGGATGCATCCCGCAGGCTAGTCGAGCAAATACACGTGCGAGAGGATGCATCCCGCAGGCTAGTCGAGCAAAAACACGTGCGAGAGGATGCATCCCGCAGGCTAATCGAGCAAAAACACGTGCGAGAGGATGCATCCCGCAGGCTAGTCGTGTAAAAACACGTGCGAGAGGATGCATCCTGCAGGCTAGTCGAGTAAAAACACGTGCGAGAGGATGCATCCCGCAGGCTAGTCGAGCACAAACACGTGCGAGAGGATGCATCCCGCAGGCTAGTCGAGCAAATATACGTGCGAGAGGATGCATCCCGCCGGCTAGTCGAGCAAAAACACGTGCGAGAGGATGCATCCCGCAGGCTAATCGAGCAAAAACACGTGCGAGAGGATGCATCCCGCAGGCTAGTCGAGTAAAAACACGTGCGAGAGGATGCATCCTGCAGGCTAGTCGAGTAAAAACACTTGCGAGAGGATGCATCCCGCAGGCTAGTCGAGCACAAACACGTGCGAGAGGATGCATCCCGCAGGCTAGTCGAGCAAATACACGTGCGAGAGGATACATCCCGCAGGCTAGTCGAGCAAAAACACGTGCGAGAGGATACATCCCGCAGGCTAGTCGAGCAAAAACACGTGCGAGAGGATGCATCCCGCAGGCTAATCGAGTAAAAACACGTGCGAGAGGATGCATCCCGCAGGCTAGTCGAGTAAAAACACGTGCGAGAGGATGCATCCCGCAGCTTAGACGAGTAAAAACACGTGCGAGAGGATGCATCCCGCAGGCTAGTCGAGTAAAAACACGTGCGAGAGGATGCATCCCGCAGGCTAGTCGAGTAAAAACACGTGCGAGGTTTTGTGGGATACGCATGCGCAGGTTATTTGGGATGCGCATGCGCAGGTTTTTTGGGATGCGCATGCGCAGGTTTTTTGGGATGCGCATGGCTAGTCGAGCAAAAACACGTGCGAGAGGATGCATCCCGCAGGCTAGTCGAGTAAAAACACGTGCGAGAGGATGCATCCCGCAGGCTAGTCGAGTAAAAACACGTGCGAGGTTTTGTGGGATGCGCATGCGCAGGTTTTTTGGGATGCGCATGGCTAGTCGAGCAAAAACACGTGCGAGAGGATGCATCCCGCAGGCTAGTCGAGTAAAAACACGTGCGAGAGGATGCATCCCGCAGGCTAGTCGAGTAAAAACACGAGCGAGGTTTTGTGGGATGCGCATGCGCAGGTTTTTTGGGATGCGCATGGCTAGTCGAGCAAAAACACGTGCGAGAGGATGCATCCCGCAGGCTAGTCGAGCAAAAACGCGTGCGGGAGGATGCTTCCCGCAGGCTAGTCGAGTAAAAACACGTGCGAGAGGATGCATCTTGCAGGCTAGTCGAGTAAAAACACGTGCGAGAGGATGCATCACGCAGGCTAGTCGAGTAAAAACACGTGCAAGAGGATGCATCCCGCAGGCTAGTCGAGTAAAAACACGTGCGAGAGGATGCATCCCGCAGGCTAGTCGAGTAAAAACACGTGCGAGGTTTTGTGGGATGCGCATGCGCAGGTTATTTGGGATGCGCATGCGCAGGTTTTTTGGGATGCGCATGGCTAGTCGAGCAAAAACACGTGCGAGAGGATGCATCCCGCAGGCTAGTCGAGTAAAAACACGTGCGAGAGGATGCATCCCGCAGGCTAGTCGAGTAAAAACACGTGCGAGGTTTTGTGGGATGCGCATGCGCAGGTTTTTTGGGATGCGCATGCGCAGGTTTTTTGGGATGCGCATGGCTAGTCGAGCAAAAACACGTGCGAGAGGATGCATCCCGCAGGCTAGTCGAGCAAAAACACGTGCGAGAGGATGCATCCCGCAGGCTAGTCGAGTAAAAACACGTGCGAGAGGATGCATCCCGCAGGCTAGTCGAGTAAAAACACGAGCGAGGTTTTGTGGGATGCGCATGCGCAGGTTTTTTGGGATGCGCATGGCTAGTCGAGCAAAAACACGTGCGAGAGGATGCATCCCGCAGGCTAGTCGAGCAAAAACGCGTGCGAGAGGATGCATCCCGCAGGCTAGTCGAGTAAAAACACGTGCGAGAGGTTGCATCCCGCAGGCTAGTCGAGTAAAAACACGTGGAAGAGGATGCTTCCCGCAGGCTAGTCGAGTAAAAACACGTGCGAGAGGATGCATCCCGCAGGCTAGTCGAGTAAAAACACGTGCGAGAGGATGCGTCCCGCAGGCTAGTCGAGCAAAAACACGTGCGAGAGGATGCATCCCGCAGGCTAGTCGAGCAAAAACACGTGCGAGAGGATGCATCCCGCAGGCTAGTCGAGTAAAAACACGTGCGAGAGGATGCATCCCGCAGGCTAGTCGAGTAAAAACACGTGCAAGAGGATGCTTCCCGCAGGCTAGTCGAGTAAAAACACGTGCGAGAGGATGCATCCCGCAGGCTAGTCGAGTAAAAACACGTGCGAGAGGATGCGTCCCGCAGGCTAGTCGAGCAAAAACACGTGCGAGAGGATGCATCCCGCAGGCTAGTCGAGCAAAAACACGTGCGAGAGGATGCATCCCGCAGGCTAGTCGAGTAAAAACACGTGCGAGAGGATGAATCCCGCAGGCTAGTCGCGTAAAAACACGTGCGAGAGGATGCATCCCGCAGGCTAGTCGAGTAAAAACACGTGCGAGAGGATGCGTCCCGCAGGCTGGTCGAGCAAAAACACGTGCGAGAGGATGCATCCCGCAGGCTAGTCGAGCAAAAACACGTGCGAGAGGATGCATCCCGCAGGCTAGTCAAGTAAAAACACGTACGAGAGGATGCATCCCGCAGGCTAGTCGAGCACAAACACGTGCGAGAGGATGCATCCCGCAGGCTAGTCGAGCAAATACACGTGCGAGAGGATGCATCCCACAGGCTAGTCGAGCAAAAACACGTGCGAGAGGATGCATCCCGCAGGCTAGTCGAGTAAAAACACGTGCGAGAGGATGCATCCCGCAGGCTAGTCGAGTAAAAACACGTGCGAGAGGTTGCATCCCGCAGGCTAGTCGAGCAAAAACACGTGCGAGGTTTTGTGGGATGCGCATGCGCCGGTTTTGTGGGATGCGCATGCGCAGGTTTTTTGGGATGCGCATGCGCAGGTTTTTTGGGATGCGCATGGCTAGTCAAGCAAAAACACGTGCGAGAGGATGCATCCCGCAGGGTAGTCGAGTAAAAACACGTGCGAGAGGATGCATCCCGCAGGCTAGTCGAGTAAAAACACGTGCGAGAGGATGCATCCCGCAGGCTGGTCGAGCAAATACACGTGCGAGAGGATGCATCCCGCAGGCTAGTCGAGCAAAAACACGTGCGAGAGGTTGCATCCCGCAGGCTGGTCGAGCAAATACACGTGCGAGAGGATGCATCCCGCAGGCTAGTCGAGCAAAAACACGTGCGAGAGTATGCATCCCGCAGGCTAATCGAGCAAAAACACGTGCGAGAGGATGCATCCCGCAGCCTAGTCGAGTAAAAACACGTGCGAGAGGATGCATCCTGCAGGCTAGTCGAGTAAAAACACCTGCAAGAGGATGCATCCCGCAGGCTAGTCGAGTAAAAACACGTGCGAGAGGATGCATCCCGCAGGCTAGTCGAGTAAAAACACGTGCGAGGTTTTGTGGGATACGCATGCGCAGGTTATTTGGGATGCGCATGCGCAGGTTTTTTGGGATGCGCATGGCTAGTCGAGCAAAAACACGTGCGAGAGGATGCATCCCGCAGGCTAGTCGAGTAAAAACACGTGCGAGAGGATGCATCCCGCAGGCTAGTCGAGTAAAAACACGTGCGAGGTTTTGTGGGATGCGCATGCGCAGGTTTTTTGGGATGCGCATGGCTAGTCGAGCAAAAACACGTGCGAGAGGATGCATCCCGCAGGCTAGTCGAGAAAAACACGTGCGAGAGGATGCATCCCGCAAGCTAGTCGAGCAAATACACGTGCGAGAGGATGCATCCCGCAGGCTAGTCGAGCAAAAACACGTGCGAGAGGTTGCATCCCGCAGGCTAGTCGAGCAAAAACACGTGCGAGAGGATGCATCCCGCAGGCTAGTCGAGCACAAACACGTGCGAGAGGATGCATCCCGCAGGCTAGTCGAGCAAATACACGTGCGAGAGGATGCATCCCGCAGGCTAGTCGAGCAAAAACACGTGCGAGAGGATGCATCCCGCAGGCTAATCGAGCAAAAACACGTGCGAGAGGATGCATCCCGCAGGCTAGTCGAGCAAAAACACGTGCGAGAGGATGCATCCCGCAGGCTAATCGAGCAAAAACACGTGCGAGAGGATGCATCCCGCAGGCTAGTCGAGTAAAAACACGTGCGAGAGGATGCATCCTGCAGGCTAGTCGAGTAAAAACACTTGCGAGAGGATGCATCCCGCAGGCTAGTCGAGCACAAACACGTGCGAGAGGATGCATCCCGCAGGCTAGTCGAGCAAAAACCCGTGCGAGAGGATGCATCCCGCAGACTAGTCGAGTAAAAACACGTGCGAGAGGATGCATCCCGCAGGCTAGTCGAGTAAAAACACGTGCGAGGTTTTGTGGGATGCGCATGCGCAGGTTTTGTGAGATGCGCATGCGCAGGTTATTTGGGATGCGCATGCGCAGGTTTTTTGGGATGCGCATGGCTAGTCGAGTAAAAACACGTGCGAGAGGATGCATCCCGCAGGCTAGTCGAGCAAAAACACGTGCGAGAGGATGCATCCCGCAGGCTAGTCAAGTAAAAACACGTGCGAGAGGATGCATCCCGTAGGCTAGTCGAGCACAAACACGTGCGAGAGGATGCATCCCGCAGGCTAGTCGAGCAAATACACGTGCGAGAGGATGCATCCCGCAGGCTAGTCGAGCAAAAACACGTGCGAGAGGATGCATCCCGCAGGCTAGTCGAGTAAAAACACGTGAGAGAGGATGCATCCCGCAGGCTAGTCGAGTAAAAACACGTGCGAGAGGATGCATCCCGCAGGCTAGTCGAGTAAAAACACGTGCGAGGTTTTGTGGGATGCGCATGCGCAGGTTTTTTGGGATGCGCATGGCTAGTCGAGCAAAAACACGTGCGAGAGGATGCATCCCGCAGGGTAGTCGAGTAAAAACACGTGCGAGTGGATGCATCCCGCAGGCTAGTCGAGTAAAAACACGTGCGAGAGGATGCATCCCGCAGGCTAGTCGAGCAAAAACACGTGCGAGAGGATGCATCCCGCAGGCTAGTCGAGCAAAAACACGTGCGAGAGGATGCATCCCGCAGGCTAGTCGAGCAAAAACACGTGCGAGAGGATGCATCCCGCAGGCTAGTCGAGCAAAAACACGTGCGATAGGATGCATCCCGCAGGCTAGTCGAGCAAAAACACGTGCGAGAGGATGCATCCCGCAGGCTAGTCGAGTAAAAACACGTGCGAGAGGATGCATCCCGCAGGCTACTCGAGTAAAAACACGTGCGAGAGGATGCATCCCGCAGGCTAGTCGAGTAAAAACACGTGCGAGGTTTTGTGGGATGCGCATGCGCAGGTTTTTTGGGATGCGCATGGCTAGTCGAGCAAAAACACGTGCGAGAGGATGCATCCCGCAGGCTAGTCGAGCAAAAACACGTGCGAGAGGATGCATCCCGCAGGCTAGTCGAGTAAAAACACGTGCGAGAGGATGCATCCTGCAGGCTAGTCGAGCAAAAACACGTGCGAGAGGATGCATCCCGCAGGCTAGTCGAGTAAAAACACGTGCGAGAGGATGCATCCCGCAGGCTAGTCGAGTAAAAACACGTGCGAGAGGATGCATCCCGCAGGCTAGTCGAGTAAAAACACGTGCGAGAGGATGCATCCCGCAGGCTAGTCGAGCAAAAACACGTGCGAGAGGATGCATCCCGCAGGCTAGTCGAGCAAAAACACGTGCGAGAGGATGCATCCCGCAGACTAGTCGAGTAAAAACACGTGCGAGAGGATGCATCCCGCAGGCTAGTCGAGTAAAAACACGTGCGAGAGGATGCATCCCGCAGGCTAGTCGAGTAAAAACACGTGCGAGAGGATGCATCCCGCAGGCTAGTCGAGTAAAAACACGTGCGAGAGAATGCATCCCGCAGGCTAGTCGAGCAAAAACACGTGCGAGAGGATGCATCCCGCAGACTAGTCGAGTAAAAACACGTGCGAGAGGATGCATCCCGCAGGCTAGTCGAGTAAAAACACGTGCGAGAGGATGCATCCCGCAGGCTAGTCGAGTAAAAACACGTGCGAGAGGATGCATCCCGCAGGCTAGTCGAGTAAAAACACGTGCGAGAGGATGAATCCCGCAGGCTAGTCGCGTAAAAACACGTGCGAGAGGATGCATCCCGCAGGCTAGTCGAGTAAAAACACGTGCGAGAGGATGCGTCCCGCAGGCTGGTCGAGCAAAAACACGTGCGAGAGGATGCATCCCGCAGGCTAGTCGAGCAAAAACACGTGCGAGAGGATGCATCCCGCAGGCTAGTCAAGTAAAAACACGTACGAGAGGATGCATCCCGCAGGCTAGTCGAGCACAAACACGTGCGAGAGGATGCATCCCGCAGGCTAGTCGAGCAAATACACGTGCGAGAGGATGCATCCCACAGGCTAGTCGAGCAAAAACACGTGCGAGAGGATGCATCCCGCAGGCTAGTCGAGTAAAAACACGTGCGAGAGGATGCATCCCGCAGGCTAGTCGAGTAAAAACACGTGCGAGAGGTTGCATCCCGCAGGCTAGTCGAGCAAAAACACGTGCGAGGTTTTGTGGGATGCGCATGCGCCGGTTTTGTGGGATGCGCATGCGCAGGTTTTTTGGGATGCGCATGCGCAGGTTTTTTGGGATGCGCATGGCTAGTCAAGCAAAAACACGTGCGAGAGGATGCATCCCGCAGGGTAGTCGAGTAAAAACACGTGCGAGAGGATGCATCCCGCAGGCTAGTCGAGTAAAAACACGTGCGAGAGGATGCATCCCGCAGGCTGGTCGAGCAAATACACGTGCGAGAGGATGCATCCCGCAGGCTAGTCGAGCAAAAACACGTGCGAGAGGTTGCATCCCGCAGGCTGGTCGAGCAAATACACGTGCGAGAGGATGCATCCCGCAGGCTAGTCGAGCAAAAACGCGTGCGAGAGGATGCATCCCGCAGGCTAGTCGAGTAAAAACACGTGCGAGAGGTTGCATCCCGCAGGCTAGTCGAGTAAAAACACGTGGAAGAGGATGCTTCCCGCAGGCTAGTCGAGTAAAAACACGTGCGAGAGGATGCATCCCGCAGGCTAGTCGAGTAAAAACACGTGCGAGAGGATGAATCCCGCAGGCTAGTCGCGTAAAAACACGTGCGAGAGGATGCATCCCGCAGGCTAGTCGAGTAAAAACACGTGCGAGAGGATGCGTCCCGCAGGCTGGTCGAGCAAAAACACGTGCGAGAGGATGCATCCCGCAGGCTAGTCGAGCAAAAACACGTGCGAGAGGATGCATCCCGCAGGCTAGTCAAGTAAAAACACGTACGAGAGGATGCATCCCGCAGGCTAGTCGAGCACAAACACGTGCGAGAGGATGCATCCCGCAGGCTAGTCGAGCAAATACACGTGCGAGAGGATGCATCCCACAGGCTAGTCGAGCAAAAACACGTGCGAGAGGATGCATCCCGCAGGCTAGTCGAGTAAAAACACGTGCGAGAGGATGCATCCCGCAGGCTAGTCGAGTAAAAACACGTGCGAGAGGTTGCATCCCGCAGGCTAGTCGAGCAAAAACACGTGCGAGGTTTTGTGGGATGCGCATGCGCCGGTTTTGTGGGATGCGCATGCGCAGGTTTTTTGGGATGCGCATGCGCAGGTTTTTTGGGATGCGCATGGCTAGTCAAGCAAAAACACGTGCGAGAGGATGCATCCCGCAGGGTAGTCGAGTAAAAACACGTGCGAGAGGATGCATCCCGCAGGCTAGTCGAGTAAAAACACGTGCGAGAGGATGCATCCCGCAGGCTGGTCGAGCAAATACACGTGCGAGAGGATGCATCCCGCAGGCTAGTCGAGCAAAAACACGTGCGAGAGGTTGCATCCCGCAGGCTGGTCGAGCAAATACACGTGCGAGAGGATGCATCCCGCAGGCTAGTCGAGCAAAAACACGTGCGAGAGTATGCATCCCGCAGGCTAATCGAGCAAAAACACGTGCGAGAGGATGCATCCCGCAGCCTAGTCGAGTAAAAACACGTGCGAGAGGATGCATCCTGCAGGCTAGTCGAGTAAAAACACCTGCAAGAGGATGCATCCCGCAGGCTAGTCGAGTAAAAACACGTGCGAGAGGATGCATCCCGCAGGCTAGTCGAGTAAAAACACGTGCGAGGTTTTGTGGGATACGCATGCGCAGGTTATTTGGGATGCGCATGCGCAGGTTTTTTGGGATGCGCATGCGCAGGTTTTTTGGGATGCGCATGGCTAGTCGAGCAAAAACACGTGCGAGAGGATGCATCCCGCAGGCTAGTCGAGTAAAAACACGTGCGAGAGGATGCATCCCGCAGGCTAGTCGAGTAAAAACACGTGCGAGGTTTTGTGGGATGCGCATGCGCAGGTTTTTTGGGATGCGCATGGCTAGTCGAGCAAAAACACGTGCGAGAGGATGCATCCCGCAGGCTAGTCGAGAAAAACACGTGCGAGAGGATGCATCCCGCAAGCTAGTCGAGCAAATACACGTGCGAGAGGATGCATCCCGCAGGCTAGTCGAGCAAAAACACGTGCGAGAGGTTGCATCCCGCAGGCTAGTCGAGCAAAAACACGTGCGAGAGGATGCATCCCGCAGGCTAGTCGAGCACAAACACGTGCGAGAGGATGCATCCCGCAGGCTAGTCGAGCAAATACACGTGCGAGAGGATGCATCCCGCAGGCTAGTCGAGCAAAAACACGTGCGAGAGGATGCATCCCGCAGGCTAGTCGAGTAAAAACACGTGCGAGAGGATGCATCCCGCAGGCTAGTCGAGCAAAAACACGTGCGAGAGGATGCATCCCGCAGGCTAGTCGAGCAAAAACACGTGCGAGAGGATGCATCCCGCAGACTAGTCGAGTAAAAACACGTGCGAGAGGATGCATCCCGCAGGCTAGTCGAGTAAAAACACGTGCGAGAGGATGCATCCCGCAGGCTAGTCGAGTAAAAACACGTGCGAGAGGATGCATCCCGCAGGCTAGTCGAGTAAAAACACGTGCGAGAGAATGCATCCCGCAGGCTAGTCGAGCAAAAACACGTGCGAGAGGATGCATCCCGCAGACTAGTCGAGTAAAAACACGTGCGAGAGGATGCATCCCGCAGGCTAGTCGAGTAAAAACACGTGCGAGAGGATGCATCCCGCAGGCTAGTCGAGTAAAAACACGTGCGAGAGGATGCATCCCGCAGGCTAGTCGAGTAAAAACACGTGCGAGAGAATGCATCCCGCAGGCTAGTCGAGTAAAAACACGTGCGAGGTTTTGTGGGATGCGCATGCGCAGGTTTTGTGAGATGCGCATGCGCAGGTTATTTGGGATGCGCATGCGCAGGTTTTTTGGGATGCGCATGGCTAGTCGAGTAAAAACACGTGCGAGAGGATGCATCCCGCAGGCTAGTCGAGCAAAAACACGTGCGAGAGGATGCATCCCGCAGGCTAGTCGAGTAAAAACACGTGCGAGAGGATGAATCCCGCAGGCTAGTCGCGTAAAAACACGTGCGAGAGGATGCATCCCGCAGGCTAGTCGAGTAAAAACACGTGCGAGAGGATGCGTCCCGCAGGCTGGTCGAGCAAAAACACGTGCGAGAGGATGCATCCCGCAGGCTAGTCGAGCAAAAACACGTGCGAGAGGATGCATCCCGCAGGCTAGTCAAGTAAAAACACGTACGAGAGGATGCATCCCGCAGGCTAGTCGAGCACAAACACGTGCGAGAGGATGCATCCCGCAGGCTAGTCGAGCAAATACACGTGCGAGAGGATGCATCCCACAGGCTAGTCGAGCAAAAACACGTGCGAGAGGATGCATCCCGCAGGCTAGTCGAGTAAAAACACGTGCGAGAGGATGCATCCCGCAGGCTAGTCGAGTAAAAACACGTGCGAGAGGTTGCATCCCGCAGGCTAGTCGAGCAAAAACACGTGCGAGGTTTTGTGGGATGCGCATGCGCCGGTTTTGTGGGATGCGCATGCGCAGGTTTTTTGGGATGCGCATGCGCAGGTTTTTTGGGATGCGCATGGCTAGTCAAGCAAAAACACGTGCGAGAGGATGCATCCCGCAGGGTAGTCGAGTAAAAACACGTGCGAGAGGATGCATCCCGCAGGCTAGTCGAGTAAAAACACGTGCGAGAGGATGCATCCCGCAGGCTAGTCGAGTAAAAACACGTGCGAGAGGATGAATCCCGCAGGCTAGTCGCGTAAAAACACGTGCGAGAGGATGCATCCCGCAGGCTAGTCGAGTAAAAACACGTGTGAGAGGATGCATCCCGCAGGCTAGTCGAGTAAAAACACGTGCGAGAGGATGCATCCCGCAGGCTAGTCGAGTAAAAACACGTGCGAGAGGATGCATCCCGCAGGCTAGTCGAGTAAAAACACGTGCGAGAGAATGCATCCCGCAGGCTAGTCGAGCAAAAACACGTGCGAGAGGATGCATCCCGCAGACTAGTCGAGTAAAAACACGTGCGAGAGGATGCATCCCGCAGGCTAGTCGAGTAAAAACACGTGCGAGAGGATGCATCCCGCAGGCTAGTCGAGTAAAAACACGTGCGAGAGGATGCATCCCGCAGGCTAGTCGAGTAAAAACACGTGCGAGAGAATGCATCCCGCAGGCTAGTCGAGTAAAAACACGTGCGAGGTTTTGTGGGATGCGCATGCGCAGGTTTTGTGAGATGCGCATGCGCAGGTTATTTGGGATGCGCATGCGCAGGTTTTTTGGGATGCGCATGGCTAGTCGAGTAAAAACACGTGCGAGAGGATGCATCCCGCAGGCTAGTCGAGCAAAAACACGTGCGAGAGGATGCATCCCGCAGGCTAGTCGAGTAAAAACACGTGCGAGAGGATGAATCCCGCAGGCTAGTCGCGTAAAAACACGTGCGAGAGGATGCATCCCGCAGGCTAGTCGAGTAAAAACACGTGCGAGAGGATGCGTCCCGCAGGCTGGTCGAGCAAAAACACGTGCGAGAGGATGCATCCCGCAGGCTAGTCGAGCAAAAACACGTGCGAGAGGATGCATCCCGCAGGCTAGTCAAGTAAAAACACGTACGAGAGGATGCATCCCGCAGGCTAGTCGAGCACAAACACGTGCGAGAGGATGCATCCCGCAGGCTAGTCGAGCAAATACACGTGCGAGAGGATGCATCCCACAGGCTAGTCGAGCAAAAACACGTGCGAGAGGATGCATCCCGCAGGCTAGTCGAGTAAAAACACGTGCGAGAGGATGCATCCCGCAGGCTAGTCGAGTAAAAACACGTGCGAGAGGTTGCATCCCGCAGGCTAGTCGAGCAAAAACACGTGCGAGGTTTTGTGGGATGCGCATGCGCCGGTTTTGTGGGATGCGCATGCGCAGGTTTTTTGGGATGCGCATGCGCAGGTTTTTTGGGATGCGCATGGCTAGTCAAGCAAAAACACGTGCGAGAGGATGCATCCCGCAGGGTAGTCGAGTAAAAACACGTGCGAGAGGATGCATCCCGCAGGCTAGTCGAGTAAAAACACGTGCGAGAGGATGCATCCCGCAGGCTGGTCGAGCAAATACACGTGCGAGAGGATGCATCCCGCAGGCTAGTCGAGCAAAAACACGTGCGAGAGGTTGCATCCCGCAGGCTGGTCGAGCAAATACACGTGCGAGAGGATGCATCCCGCAGGCTAGTCGAGCAAAAACGCGTGCGAGAGGATGCATCCCGCAGGCTAGTCGAGTAAAAACACGTGCGAGAGGTTGCATCCCGCAGGCTAGTCGAGTAAAAACACGTGGAAGAGGATGCTTCCCGCAGGCTAGTCGAGTAAAAACACGTGCGAGAGGATGCATCCCGCAGGCTAGTCGAGTAAAAACACGTGCGAGAGGATGCATCCCGCAGGCTGGTCGAGCAAATACACGTGCGAGAGGATGCATCCCGCAGGCTAGTCGAGCAAAAACACGTGCGAGAGGTTGCATCCCGCAGGCTGGTCGAGCAAATACACGTGCGAGAGGATGCATCCCGCAGGCTAGTCGAGCAAAAACGCGTGCGAGAGGATGCATCCCGCAGGCTAGTCGAGTAAAAACACGTGCGAGAGGTTGCATCCCGCAGGCTAGTCGAGCAAAAACACGTGCGAGAGGATGCATCCCGCAGGCTAGTCGAGCAAAAACACGTGCGAGAGGATGCATCCCGCAGGCTAGTCGAGTAAAAACACGTGCGAGAGGATGCATCCCGCAGGCTAGTCGAGTAAAAACACGTGCAAGAGGATGCTTCCCGCAGGCTAGTCGAGTAAAAACACGTGCGAGAGGATGCATCCCGCAGGCTAGTCGAGTAAAAACACGTGCGAGAGGATGCGTCCCGCAGGCTAGTCGAGCAAAAACACGTGCGAGAGGATGCATCCCGCAGGCTAGTCGAGCAAAAACACGTGCGAGAGGATGCATCCCGCAGGCTAGTCGAGTAAAAACACGTGCGAGAGGATGCATCCCGCAGGCTAGTCGAGCAAAAACACGTGCGAGAGGATGCATCCCGCAGGCTAGTCAAGTAAAAACACGTACGAGAGGATGCGTCCCGCAGGCTAGTCGAGCACAAACACGTGCGAGAGGATGCATCCCGCAGGCTAGTCGAGCAAATACACGTGCGAGAGGATGCATCCCACAGGCTAGTCGAGCAAAAACACGTGCGAGAGGATGCATCCCGCAGGCTAGTCGAGTAAAAACACGTGCGAGAGGATGCATCCCGCAGGCTAGTCGAGTAAAAACACGTGCGAGAGGTTGCATCCCGCAGGCTAGTCGAGCAAAAACACGTGCGAGGTTTTGTGGGATGCGCATGCGCCGGTTTTGTGGGATGCGCATGCGCAGGTTTTTTGGGATGCGCATGCGCAGGTTTTTTGGGATGCGCATGGCTAGTCAAGCAAAAACACGTGCGAGAGGATGCATCCCGCAGGGTAGTCGAGTAAAAACACGTGCGAGAGGATGCATCCCGCAGGCTAGTCGAGTAAAAACACGTGCGAGAGGATGCATCCCGCAGGCTGGTCGAGCAAATACACGTGCGAGAGGATGCATCCCGCAGGCTAGTCGAGCAAAAACACGTGCGAGAGGTTGCATCCCGCAGGCTGGTCGAGCAAATACACGTGCGAGAGGATGCATCCCGCAGGCTAGTCGAGCAAAAACACGTGCGAGAGTATGCATCCCGCAGGCTAATCGAGCAAAAACACGTGCGAGAGGATGCATCCCGCAGCCTAGTCGAGTAAAAACACGTGCGAGAGGATGCATCCTGCAGGCTAGTCGAGTAAAAACACCTGCAAGAGGATGCATCCCGCAGGCTAGTCGAGTAAAAACACGTGCGAGAGGATGCATCCCGCAGGCTAGTCGAGTAAAAACACGTGCGAGGTTTTGTGGGATACGCATGCGCAGGTTATTTGGGATGCGCATGCGCAGGTTTTTTGGGATGCGCATGCGCAGGTTTTTTGGGATGCGCATGGCTAGTCGAGCAAAAACACGTGCGAGAGGATGCATCCCGCAGGCTAGTCGAGTAAAAACACGTGCGAGAGGATGCATCCCGCAGGCTAGTCGAGTAAAAACACGTGCGAGGTTTTGTGGGATGCGCATGCGCAGGTTTTTTGGGATGCGCATGGCTAGTCGAGCAAAAACACGTGCGAGAGGATGCATCCCGCAGGCTAGTCGAGAAAAACACGTGCGAGAGGATGCATCCCGCAAGCTAGTGGAGCAAATACACGTGCGAGAGGATGCATCCCGCAGGCTAGTCGAGCAAAAACACGTGCGAGAGGTTGCATCCCGCAGGCTAGTCGAGCAAAAACACGTGCGAGAGGATGCATCCCGCAGGCTAGTCGAGCACAAACACGTGCGAGAGGATGCATCCCGCAGGCTAGTCGAGCAAATACACGTGCGAGAGGATGCATCCCGCAGGCTAGTCGAGCAAAAACACGTGCGAGAGGATGCATCCCGCAGGCTAATCGAGCAAAAACACGTGCGAGAGGATGCATCCCGCAGGCTAGTCGAGCAAAAACACGTGCGAGAGGATGCATCCCGCAGGCTAATCGAGCAAAAACACGTGCGAGAGGATGCATCCCGCAGGCTAGTCGAGTAAAAACACGTGCGAGAGGATGCATCCTGCAGGCTAGTCGAGTAAAAACACTTGCGAGAGGATGCATCCCGCAGGCTAGTCGAGCACAAACACGTGCGAGAGGATGCATCCCGCAGGCTAGTCGAGCAAAAACCCGTGCGAGAGGATGCATCCCGCAGACTAGTCGAGTAAAAACACGTGCGAGAGGATGCATCCCGCAGGCTAGTCGAGTAAAAACACGTGCGAGGTTTTGTGGGATGCGCATGCGCAGGTTTTTTGGGATGCGCATGGCTAGTCGAGCAAAAACACGTGCGAGAGGATGCATCCCGCAGGGTAGTCGAGTAAAAACACGTGCGAGAGGATGCATCCCGCAGGCTAGTCGAGTAAAAACACGTGCGAGAGGATGCATCCCGCAGGCTAGTCGAGCAAAAACACGTGCGAGAGGATGCATCCCGCAGGCTAGTCGAGCAAAAACACGTGCGAGAGGATGCATCCCGCAGGCTAGTCGAGCAAAAACACGTGCGAGAGGATGCATCCCGCAGGCTAGTCGAGCAAAAACACGTGCGATAGGATGCATCCCGCAGGCTAGTCGAGCAAAAACACGTGCGAGAGGATGCATCCCGCAGGCTAGTCGAGTAAAAACACGTGCGAGAGGATGCATCCCGCAGGCTACTCGAGTAAAAACACGTGCGAGAGGATGCATCCCGCAGGCTAGTCGAGTAAAAACACGTGCGAGGTTTTGTGGGATGCGCATGCGCAGGTTTTTTGGGATGCGCATGGCTAGTCGAGCAAAAACACGTGCGAGAGGATGCATCCCGCAGGCTAGTCGAGCAAAAACACGTGCGAGAGGATGCATCCCGCAGGCTAGTCGAGTAAAAACACGTGCGAGAGGATGCATCCTGCAGGCTAGTCGAGTAAAAACACGTGCGAGAGGATGCATCCCGCAGGCTAGTCGAGTAAAAACACGTGCGAGAGGATGCATCCCGCAGGCTAGTCGAGTAAAAACACGTGCGAGAGGATGCATCCCGCAGGCTAGTCGAGTAAAAACACGTGCGAGAGGATGCATCCCGCAGGCTAGTCGAGCAAAAACACGTGCGAGAGGATGCATCCCGCAGGCTAGTCGAGCAAAAACACGTGCGAGAGGATGCATCCCGCAGACTAGTCGAGTAAAAACACGTGCGAGAGGATGCATCCCGCAGGCTAGTCGAGTAAAAACACGTGCGAGAGGATGCATCCCGCAGGCTAGTCGAGTAAAAACACGTGCGAGAGGATGCATCCCGCAGGCTAGTCGAGTAAAAACACGTGCGAGAGAATGCATCCCGCAGGCTAGTCGAGCAAAAACACGTGCGAGAGGATGCATCCCGCAGACTAGTCGAGTAAAAACACGTGCGAGAGGATGCATCCCGCAGGCTAGTCGAGTAAAAACACGTGCGAGAGGATGCATCCCGCAGGCTAGTCGAGTAAAAACACGTGCGAGAGGATGCATCCCGCAGGCTAGTCGAGTAAAAACACGTGCGAGAGAATGCATCCCGCAGGCTAGTCGAGTAAAAACACGTGCGAGGTTTTGTGGGATGCGCATGCGCAGGTTTTGTGAGATGCGCATGCGCAGGTTATTTGGGATGCGCATGCGCAGGTTTTTTGGGATGCGCATGGCTAGTCGAGTAAAAACACGTGCGAGAGGATGCATCCCGCAGGCTAGTCGAGCAAAAACACGTGCGAGAGGATGCATCCCGCAGGCTAGTCGAGTAAAAACACGTGCGAGAGGATGAATCCCGCAGGCTAGTCGCGTAAAAACACGTGCGAGAGGATGCATCCCGCAGGCTAGTCGAGTAAAAACACGTGCGAGAGGATGCGTCCCGCAGGCTGGTCGAGCAAAAACACGTGCGAGAGGATGCATCCCGCAGGCTAGTCGAGCAAAAACACGTGCGAGAGGATGCATCCCGCAGGCTAGTCAAGTAAAAACACGTACGAGAGGATGCATCCCGCAGGCTAGTCGAGCACAAACACGTGCGAGAGGATGCATCCCGCAGGCTAGTCGAGCAAATACACGTGCGAGAGGATGCATCCCACAGGCTAGTCGAGCAAAAACACGTGCGAGAGGATGCATCCCGCAGGCTAGTCGAGTAAAAACACGTGCGAGAGGATGCATCCCGCAGGCTAGTCGAGTAAAAACACGTGCGAGAGGTTGCATCCCGCAGGCTAGTCGAGCAAAAACACGTGCGAGGTTTTGTGGGATGCGCATGCGCCGGTTTTGTGGGATGCGCATGCGCAGGTTTTTTGGGATGCGCATGCGCAGGTTTTTTGGGATGCGCATGGCTAGTCAAGCAAAAACACGTGCGAGAGGATGCATCCCGCAGGGTAGTCGAGTAAAAACACGTGCGAGAGGATGCATCCCGCAGGCTAGTCGAGTAAAAACACGTGCGAGAGGATGCATCCCGCAGGCTGGTCGAGCAAATACACGTGCGAGAGGATGCATCCCGCAGGCTAGTCGAGCAAAAACACGTGCGAGAGGTTGCATCCCGCAGGCTGGTCGAGCAAATACACGTGCGAGAGGATGCATCCCGCAGGCTAGTCGAGCAAAAACACGTGCGAGAGTATGCATCCCGCAGGCTAATCGAGCAAAAACACGTGCGAGAGGATGCATCCCGCAGCCTAGTCGAGTAAAAACACGTGCGAGAGGATGCATCCTGCAGGCTAGTCGAGTAAAAACACCTGCAAGAGGATGCATCCCGCAGGCTAGTCGAGTAAAAACACGTGCGAGAGGATGCATCCCGCAGGCTAGTCGAGTAAAAACACGTGCGAGGTTTTGTGGGATACGCATGCGCAGGTTATTTGGGATGCGCATGCGCAGGTTTTTTGGGATGCGCATGCGCAGGTTTTTTGGGATGCGCATGGCTAGTCGAGCAAAAACACGTGCGAGAGGATGCATCCCGCAGGCTAGTCGAGTAAAAACACGTGCGAGAGGATGCATCCCGCAGGCTAGTCGAGTAAAAACACGTGCGAGGTTTTGTGGGATGCGCATGCGCAGGTTTTTTGGGATGCGCATGGCTAGTCGAGCAAAAACACGTGCGAGAGGATGCATCCCGCAGGCTAGTCGAGAAAAACACGTGCGAGAGGATGCATCCCGCAAGCTAGTCGAGCAAATACACGTGCGAGAGGATGCATCCCGCAGGCTAGTCGAGCAAAAACACGTGCGAGAGGTTGCATCCCGCAGGCTAGTCGAGCAAAAACACGTGCGAGAGGATGCATCCCGCAGGCTAGTCGAGCACAAACACGTGCGAGAGGATGCATCCCGCAGGCTAGTCGAGCAAATACACGTGCGAGAGGATGCATCCCGCAGGCTAGTCGAGCAAAAACACGTGCGAGAGGATGCATCCCGCAGGCTAATCGAGCAAAAACACGTGCGAGAGGATGCATCCCGCAGGCTAGTCGTGTAAAAACACGTGCGAGAGGATGCATCCTGCAGGCTAGTCGAGTAAAAACACGTGCGAGAGGATGCATCCCGCAGGCTAGTCGAGCACAAACACGTGCGAGAGGATGCATCCCGCAGGCTAGTCGAGCAAATACACGTGCGAGAGGATGCATCCCGCCGGCTAGTCGAGCAAAAACACGTGCGAGAGGATGCATCCCGCAGGCTAGTCGAGCAAAAACACGTGCGAGAGGATGCATCCCGCAGGCTAATCGAGCAAAAACACGTGCGAGAGGATGCATCCCGCAGGCTAGTCGAGTAAAAACACGTGCGAGAGGATGCATCCTGCAGGCTAGTCGAGTAAAAACACTTGCGAGAGGATGCATCCCGCAGGCTAGTCGAGCACAAACACGTGCGAGAGGATGCATCCCGCAGGCTAGTCGAGCAAAAACCCGTGCGAGAGGATGCATCCCGCAGACTAGTCGAGTAAAAACACGTGCGAGAGGATGCATCCCGCAGGCTAGTCGAGTAAAAACACGTGCGAGGTTTTGTGGGATGCGCATGCGCAGGTTTTGTGAGATGCGCATGCGCAGGTTATTTGGGATGCGCATGCGCAGGTTTTTTGGGATGCGCATGGCTAGTCGAGTAAAAACACGTGCGAGAGGATGCATCCCGCAGGCTAGTCGAGCAAAAACACGTGCGAGAGGATGCATCCCGCAGGCTAGTCAAGTAAAAACACGTGCGAGAGGATGCATCCCGTAGGCTAGTCGAGCACAAACACGTGCGAGAGGATGCATCCCGCAGGCTAGTCGAGCAAATACACGTGCGAGAGGATGCATCCCGCAGGCTAGTCGAGCAAAAACACGTGCGAGAGGATGCATCCCGCAGGCTAGTCGAGTAAAAACACGTGAGAGAGGATGCATCCCGCAGGCTAGTCGAGTAAAAACACGTGCGAGAGGATGCATCCCGCAGGCTAGTCGAGTAAAAACACGTGCGAGGTTTTGTGGGATGCGCATGCGCAGGTTTTTTGGGATGCGCATGGCTAGTCGAGCAAAAACACGTGCGAGAGGATGCATCCCGCAGGGTAGTCGAGTAAAAACACGTGCGAGAGGATGCATCCCGCAGGCTAGTCGAGTAAAAACACGTGCGAGAGGATGCATCCCGCAGGCTAGTCGAGCAAAAACACGTGCGAGAGGATGCATCCCGCAGGCTAGTCGAGCAAAAACACGTGCGAGAGGATGCATCCCGCAGGCTAGTCGAGCAAAAACACGTGCGAGAGGATGCATCCCGCAGGCTAGTCGAGCAAAAACACGTGCGATAGGATGCATCCCGCAGGCTAGTCGAGCAAAAACACGTGCGAGAGGATGCATCCCGCAGGCTAGTCGAGTAAAAACACGTGCGAGAGGATGCATCCCGCAGGCTACTCGAGTAAAAACACGTGCGAGAGGATGCATCCCGCAGGCTAGTCGAGTAAAAACACGTGCGAGGTTTTGTGGGATGCGCATGCGCAGGTTTTTTGGGATGCGCATGGCTAGTCGAGCAAAAACACGTGCGAGAGGATGCATCCCGCAGGCTAGTCGAGCAAAAACACGTGCGAGAGGATGCATCCCGCAGGCTAGTCGAGTAAAAACACGTGCGAGAGGATGCATCCTGCAGGCTAGTCGAGTAAAAACACGTGCGAGAGGATGCATCCCGCAGGCTAGTCGAGTAAAAACACGTGCGAGAGGATGCATCCCGCAGGCTAGTCGAGTAAAAACACGTGCGAGAGGATGCATCCCGCAGGCTAGTCGAGTAAAAACACGTGCGAGAGGATGCATCCCGCAGGCTAGTCGAGCAAAAACACGTGCGAGAGGATGCATCCCGCAGGCTAGTCGAGCAAAAACACGTGCGAGAGGATGCATCCCGCAGACTAGTCGAGTAAAAACACGTGCGAGAGGATGCATCCCGCAGGCTAGTCGAGTAAAAACACGTGCGAGAGGATGCATCCCGCAGGCTAGTCGAGTAAAAACACGTGCGAGAGGATGCATCCCGCAGGCTAGTCGAGTAAACACACGTGCGAGAGAATGCATCCCGCAGGCTAGTCGAGCAAAAACACGTGCGAGAGGATGCATCCCGCAGACTAGTCGAGTAAAAACACGTGCGAGAGGATGCATCCCGCAGGCTAGTCGAGTAAAAACACGTGCGAGAGGATGCATCCCGCAGGCTAGTCGAGTAAAAACACGTGCGAGAGGATGCATCCCGCAGGCTAGTCGAGTAAAAACACGTGCGAGAGAATGCATCCCGCAGGCTAGTCGAGTAAAAACACGTGCGAGGTTTTGTGGCATGCGCATGCGCAGGTTTTGTGAGATGCGCATGCGCAGGTTATTTGGGATGCGCATGCGCAGGTTTTTTGGGATGCGCATGGCTAGTCGAGTAAAAACACGTGCGAGAGGATGCATCCCGCAGGCTAGTCGAGCAAAAACACGTGCGAGAGGATGCATCCCGCAGGCTAGTCAAGTAAAAACACGTGCGAGAGGATGCATCCCGTAGGCTAGTCGAGCACAAACACGTGCGAGAGGATGCATCCCGCAGGCTAGTCGAGCAAATACACGTGCGAGAGGATGCATCCCGCAGGCTAGTCGAGCAAAAACACGTGCGAGAGGATGCTTCCCGCAGGCTAGTCGAGTAAAAACACGTGCGAGAGGATGCATCCCGCAGGCTAGTCGAGCAAAAACACGTGCGAGAGGATGCATCCCGCAGGCTAGTCGAGTAAAAACACGTGCGAGAGGATGCATCCTGCAGGCTAGTCGAGTAAAAACACGTGCGAGAGGATGCATCCCGCAGGCTAGTCGAGTAAAAACACGTGCGAGAGGATGCATCCCGCAGGCTAGTCGAGTAAAAACACGTGCGAGAGGATGCATCCCGCAGGCTAGTCGAGTAAAAACACGTGCGAGGTTTTGTGGGATGCGCATGCGCAGCTTTTTTGGGATGCGCATGGCTAGTCGAGCAAAAACACGTGCGAGAGGATGCATCCCGCAGGCTAGTCGAGCAAAAACACGTGCGAGAGGATGCATCCCGCAGACTAGTCGAGTAAAAACACGTGCGAGAGGATGCATCCCGCAGGCTAGTCGAGCAAATACACGTGCGAGAGGATGCATCCCGCAGGCTAGTCGAGCAAAAACACGTGCGAGAGGATGCATCCCGCAGGCTAGTCGAGTAAAAACACGTGAGAGAGGATGCATCCCGCAGACTAGTCGAGTAAAAACACGTGCGAGAGGATGCATCCCGCAGGCTAGTCGAGTAAAAACACGTGCGAGAGGATGCATCCCGCAGGCTAGTCGAGTAAAAACACGTGCGAGAGGATGCATCCCGCAGGCTAGTCGAGTAAAAACACGTGCGAGAGAATGCATCCCGCAGGCTAGTCGAGTAAAAACACGTGCGAGGTTTTGTGGCATGCGCATGCGCAGGTTTTGTGAGATGCGCATGCGCAGGTTATTTGGGATGCGCATGCGCAGGTTTTTTGGGATGCGCATGGCTAGTCGAGTAAAAACACGTGCGAGAGGATGCATCCCGCAGGCTAGTCGAGCAAAAACACGTGCGAGAGGATGCATCCCGCAGGCTAGTCAAGTAAAAACACGTGCGAGAGGATGCATCCCGTAGGCTAGTCGAGCACAAACACGTGCGAGAGGATGCATCCCGCAGGCTAGTCGAGCAAATACACGTGCGAGAGGATGCATCCCGCAGGCTAGTCGAGCAAAAACACGTGCGAGAGGATGCTTCCCGCAGGCTAGTCGAGTAAAAACACGTGCGAGAGGATGCATCCCGCAGGCTAGTCGAGCAAAAACACGTGCGAGAGGATGCATCCCGCAGGCTAGTCGAGTAAAAACACGTGCGAGAGGATGCATCCTGCAGGCTAGTCGAGTAAAAACACGTGCGAGAGGATGCATCCCGCAGGCTAGTCGAGTAAAAACACGTGCGAGAGGATGCATCCCGCAGGCTAGTCGAGTAAAAACACGTGCGAGAGGATGCATCCCGCAGGCTAGTCGAGTAAAAACACGTGCGAGGTTTTGTGGGATGCGCATGCGCAGCTTTTTTGGGATGCGCATGGCTAGTCGAGCAAAAACACGTGCGAGAGGATGCATCCCGCAGGCTAGTCGAGCAAAAACACGTCCGAGAGGATGCATCCCGCAGACTAGTCGAGTAAAAACACGTGCGAGAGGATGCTTCCCGCAGGCTAGTCGAGTAAAAACACGTGCGAGAGGATACATCCCGCAGGCTAGTCGAGTAAAAACACGTGCGAGAGGATGCATCCCGCAGGCTAGTCGAGTAAAAACACGTGCGAGAGGATGCATCCCGCAGGCTAGTCGAGTAAAAACACGTGCGAGAGAATGCATCCCGCAAGCTAGTCGAGTAAAAACACGTGCGAGGTTTTGTGGGATGCGCATGCGCAGGTTTTGTGAGATGCGCATGCGCAGGTTATTTGGGATGCGCATGCGCAGGTTTTTTGGGATGCGCATGGCTAGTCGAGTAAAAACACGTGCGAGAGAATGCATCCCGCAGGCTAGTCGAGCAAAAACACGTGCGAGAGGATGCATCCCGCAGGCTAGTCAAGTAAAAACACGTGCGAGAGGATGCATCCCGTAGGCTAGTCGAGCACAAACACGTGCGAGAGGATGCATCCCGCAGGCTTGTCGAGCAAATACACGTGCGAGAGGATGCATCCCGCAGGCTAGTCGAGCAAAAACACGTGCGAGAGGATGCATCCCGCAGGCTAGTCGTGCAAAAACACGTGCGAGTGGATGCATCCCGCAGACTAGTCGAGTAAAAACACGTGCGAGAGGATGCTTCCCGCAGGCTAGTCGAGTAAAAACACGTGCGAGAGGATGCATCCCGCAGGCTAGTCGAGTAAAAACACGTGCGAGGTTTTGTGGGATGCGCATGCGCAGGTTTTGTGGGATGCGCATGCGCAGGTTTTTTGGGATGCGCATGGCTAGTCGAGCAAAAACACGTGCGAGAGGATGCATCCCGCAGGCTAGTCGAGCAAAAACACGTGCGAGAGGATGCATCCCGCAGGCTAGTCGAGCAAAAACACGTGCGATAGGATGCATCCCGCAGGCTAGTCGAGCAAAAACACGTGCGAGAGGATGCATCCCGCAGGCTAGTCGAGTAAAAACACGTGCGAGAGGATGCATCCCGCAGGCTACTCGAGTAAAAACACGTGCGAGAGGATGCATCCCGCAGGCTAGTCGAGTAAAAACACGTGCGAGAGGATGCATCCCGCAGGCTAGTCAAGTAAAAACACGTGCGAGAGGATGCATCCCGCAGGCTAGTCGAGCACAAACACGTGCGAGAGGATGCATCCCGCAGGCTAGTCGAGCAAATACACATGCGAGAGGATGCATCCCGCAGGCTAGTCGAGCAAAAACACGTGCGAGAGGATGCATCCCGCAGGCTAGTCGAGCAAAAACACGTGCGAGAGGATGCATCCCGCAGACTAGTCGATTAAAAACACGTGCGAGAGGATGCTTCCCGCAGGCTAGTCGAGTAAAAACACGTGCGAGAGGATGAATCCTGCAGGCTACTCGAGTAAAAACACGTGCGAGAGGATGCATCCCGCAGGCTAGTCGAGCACAAACACGTGCGAGAGGATGCATCCCGCAGGCTAGTCGAGTAAAAACACGTGCGGGAGGATGCATCCCGCAGGCTAGTCGAGTAAAAACACGTGCGAGAGGATGCATCCCGCAGGCTAGTCGAGCAAAAACACGTGCGAGAGGATGCATCCCGCAGGCTAGTCGAGTAAAAACACGTGCGAGAGGATGAATCCTGCAGGCTACTCGAGTAAAAACACGTGCGAGAGGATGCATCCCGCAGGCTAGTCGAGTAAAAACACGTGCGAGAGAATGCATCCCGCAGGCTAGTCGAGTAAAAACACGTGCGAGGTTTTGTGGGATGCGCATGCGCAGGTTTTGTGAGATGCGCATGCGCAGGTTATTTGGGATGCGCATGCGCAGGTTTTTTGGGATGCGCATGGCTAGTCGAGTAAAAACACGTGCGAGAGAATGCATCCCGCAGGCTAGTCGAGCAAAAACACGTGCGAGAGGATGCATCCCGCAGGCTAGTCAAGTAAAAACACGTGCGAGAGGATGCATCCCGTAGGCTAGTCGAGCACAAACACGTGCGAGAGGATGCATCCCGCAGGCTAGTCGAGCAAATACACGTGCGAGAGGATGCATCCCGCAGGCTAGTCGAGCAAAAACACGTGCGAGAGGATGCATCCCGCAGGCTAGTCGAGTAAAAACACGTGCGAGAGGATGCATCCCGCAGGCTAGTCGAGCAAAAACACGTGCGAGAGGATGCATCCCGCAGGCTAGTCGAGTAAAAACACGTGCGAGAGGATGCATCCTGCAGGCTAGTCGAGTAAAAACACGTGCGAGAGGATGCATCCCGCAGGCTAGTCGAGTAAAAACACGTGCGAGAGGATGCATCCCGCAGGCTAGTCGAGTAAAAACACGTGCGAGAGGATGCATCCCGCAGGCTAGTCGAGTAAAAACACGTGCGAGGTTTTGTGGGATGCGCATGCGCAGCTTTTTTGGGATGCGCATGGCTAGTCGAGCAAAAACACGTGCGACAGGATGCATCCCGCAGGGTAGTCGAGTAAAAACACGTGCGAGAGGATGCATCCCGCAGGCTAGTCGAGCAAAAACACGTGCGAGAGGATGCATCCCGCAGGCTAGTCGAGCAAAAACACGTGCGAGAGGATGCATCCCGCAGACTAGTCGATTAAAAACACGTGCGAGAGGATGCTTCCCGCAGGCTAGTCGAGTAAAAACACGTGCGAGAGGATGAATCCTGCAGGCTACTCGAGTAAAAACACGTGCGAGAGGATGCATCCCGCAGGCTAGTCGAGCACAAACACGTGCGAGAGGATGCATCCCGCAGGCTAGTCGAGTAAAAACACGTGCGGGAGGATGCATCCCGCAGGCTAGTCGAGTAAAAACACGTGCGAGAGGATGCATCCCGCAGGCTAGTCGAGCAAAAACACGTGCGAGAGGATGCATCCCGCAGGCTAGTCGAGTAAAAACACGTGCGAGAGGATGAATCCTGCAGGCTACTCGAGTAAAAACACGTGCGAGAGGATGCATCCCGCAGGCTAGTCGAGTAAAAACACGTGCGAGAGAATGCATCCCGCAGGCTAGTCGAGTAAAAACACGTGCGAGGTTTTGTGGGATGCGCATGCGCAGGTTTTGTGAGATGCGCATGCGCAGGTTATTTGGGATGCGCATGCGCAGGTTTTTTGGGATGCGCATGGCTAGTCGAGTAAAAACACGTGCGAGAGAATGCATCCCGCAGGCTAGTCGAGCAAAAACACGTGCGAGAGGATGCATCCCGCAGGCTAGTCAAGTAAAAACACGTGCGAGAGGATGCATCCCGTAGGCTAGTCGAGCACAAACACGTGCGAGAGGATGCATCCCGCAGGCTAGTCGAGCAAATACACGTGCGAGAGGATGCATCCCGCAGGCTAGTCGAGCAAAAACACGTGCGAGAGGATGCATCCCGCAGGCTAGTCGAGTAAAAACACGTGCGAGAGGATGCATCCCGCAGGCTAGTCGAGCAAAAACACGTGCGAGAGGATGCATCCCGCAGGCTAGTCGAGTAAAAACACGTGCGAGAGGATGCATCCTGCAGGCTAGTCGAGTAAAAACACGTGCGAGAGGATGCATCCCGCAGGCTAGTCGAGTAAAAACACGTGCGAGAGGATGCATCCCGCAGGCTAGTCGAGTAAAAACACGTGCGAGAGGATGCATCCCGCAGGCTAGTCGAGTAAAAACACGTGCGAGGTTTTGTGGGATGCGCATGCGCAGCTTTTTTGGGATGCGCATGGCTAGTCGAGCAAAAACACGTGCGACAGGATGCATCCCGCAGGGTAGTCGAGTAAAAACACGTGCGAGAGGATGCATCCCGCAGGCTAGTCGAGTAAAAACACGTGCGAGAGGATGCATCCCGCAGGCTAGTCGAGCAAAAACACGTGCGAGAGGATGCATCCCGCAGGCTAGTCGAGCAAAAACACGTGCGAGAGGATGCATCCCGCAGACTAGTCGAGTAAAAACACGTGCGAGAGGATGCTTCCCGCAGGCTAGTCGAGTAAAAACACGTGCGAGAGGATGCATCCCGCAGGCTAGTCGAGTAAAAACACGTGCGAGAGGATGCATCCCGCAGGCTAGTCGAGTAAAAACACGTGCGAGAGGATGCATCCCGCAGGCTAGTCGAGTAAAAACACGTGCGAGAGAATGCATCCCGCAGGCTAGTCGAGTAAAAACACGTGCGAGGTTTTGTGGGATGCGCATGCGCAGGTTTTGTGAGATGCGCATGCGCAGGTTATTTGGGATGCGCATGCGCAGGTTTTTTGGGATGCGCATGGCTAGTCGAGTAAAAACACGTGCGAGAGGATGCATCCCGTAGGCTAGTCGAGTAAAAACACGTGCGAGAGGATGCATCCCGCAGGCTAGTCGAGTAAAAACACGTGCGAGAGGATGCATCCCGCAGGCTAGTCGAGTAAAAACACGTGCGAGAGGATGCATCCCGCAGGCTAGTCGAGCAAAAACACGTGCGAGAGGATGCATCCCGCAGGCTAGTCGAGCAAAAACACGTGCGAGAGGATGCATCCCGCAGGCTAGATGAGCAAAAACACGTGCGAGGTTTTGTGGGATGCGCATGCGCAGATTTTTTGGGATGCGCATGCGCAGGTTTTTTGGGATGCGCATGCGCAGGTTTTGTGGGATGCGCATGCGCAGGTTTTTTGGGATGCGCATGGCTAGTCGAGCAAAAACACGTACGAGAGGATGCATCCCGCAGGCTAGTCGAGTAAAAACACGTTCGAGAGGATGCATCCCGCAGGCTAGTCGAGCAAAAACACGTGCGAGAGGATGCATCCCGCAGGCTAGATGAGCAAAAACACGTGCGAGGTTTTGTGGGATGCGCATGCGCAGATTTTTTGGGATGCGCATGCGCAGGTTTTTTGGGATGCGCATGCGCAGGTTTTTTGGGATGCGCATGCGCAGGTTTTTTGGGTTGCGCATGCGCTGGTTTTTTGGGATGCGCATGCGCTGGTTTTTTGGGATGCGCATGCGCAGGTTTTGTGTGATGCGCATGCGCTGGTTTTGTGGGATGCGCATGCGCAGGTTTTTTGGGATGCGCATGCGCAGGTTTTGTGGGATGCGCATGCGCAGGTTTTTTGGGATGCGCATGGCTAGTCGAGCAAAAACACGTACGAGAGGATGCATCCCGCAGGCTAGTCGAGTAAAAACACGTGCGAGAGGATGCATCCCGCAGGCTAGTCGAGCAAAAACACGTGCGAGAGGATGCATCCCGCAGGCTAGTCGAGCAAAAACACGTGCGAGAGGATGCATCCCGCAGACTAGTCGAGTAAAAACACGTGCGAGAGGATGCATCCCGCAGGCTAGTCGAGTAAAAACACGTGCGAGAGGATGCATCCCGCAGGCTAGTCGAGTAAAAACACGTGCGAGGGGATGCATCCCGCAGGCTAGTCGAGTAAAAACACGTGCGAGAGAATGCATCCCGCAGGCTAGTCGAGCAAAAACACGTGCGAGAGGATGCATCCCGCAGACTAGTCGAGTAAAAACACGTGCGAGAGGATGCATCCCGCAGGCTAGTCGAGTAAAAACACGTGCGAGAGGATGCATCCCGCAGGCTAGTCGAGTAAAAACACGTGCGAGAGGATGCATCCCGCAGGCTAGTCGAGTAAAAACACGTGCGAGAGAATGCATCCCGCAGGCTAGTCGAGTAAAAACACGTGCGAGGTTTTGTGGGATGCGCATGCGCAGGTTTTGTGAGATGCGCATGCGCAGGTTATTTGGGATGCGCATGCGCAGGTTTTTTGGGATGCGCATGGCTAGTCGAGTAAAAACACGTGCGAGAGGATGCATCCCGCAGGCTAGTCGAGCAAAAACACGTGCGAGAGGATGCATCCCGCAGGCTAGTCAAGTAAAAACACGTGCGAGAGGATGCATCCCGTAGGCTAGTCGAGCACAAACACGTGCGAGAGGATGCATCCCGCAGGCTAGTCGAGCAAATACACGTGCGAGAGGATGCATCCCGCAGGCTAGTCGAGCAAAAACACGTGCGAGAGGATGCATCCCGCAGGCTAGTCGAGCAAAAACACGTGCGAGAGGATGCATCCCGCAGACTAGTCGAGTAAAAACACGTGCGAGAGGATGCTTCCCGCAGGCTAGTCGAGTAAAAACACGTGCGAGAGGATGCATCCCGCAGGCTAGTCGAGCAAAAACACGTGCGAGAGGATGCATCCCGCAGGCTAGTCGAGTAAAAACACGTGCGAGAGGATGCATCCTGCAGGCTAGTCGAGTAAAAACACGTGCGAGAGGATGCATCCCGCAGGCTAGTCGAGTAAAAACACGTGCGAGAGGATGCATCCCGCAGGCTAGTCGAGTAAAAACACGTGCGAGAGGATGCATCCCGCAGGCTAGTCGAGTAAAAACACGTGCGAGGTTTTGTGGGATGCGCATGCGCAGCTTTTTTGGGATGCGCATGGCTAGTCGAGCAAAAACACGTGCGAGAGGATGCATCCCGCAGGCTAGTCGAGCAAAAACACGTGCGAGAGGATGCATCCCGCAGACTAGTCGAGTAAAAACACGTGCGAGAGGATGCTTCCCGCAGGCTAGTCGAGTAAAAACACGTGCGAGAGGATGCATCCCGCAGGCTAGTCGAGTAAAAACACGTGTGAGAGGATGCATCCCGCAGGCTAGTCGAGTAAAAACACGTGCGAGAGGATGCATCCCGCAGGCTAGTCGAGTAAAAACACGTGCGAGAGAATGCATCCCGCAGGCTAGTCGAGTAAAAACACGTGCGAGGTTTTGTGGGATGCGCATGCGCAGGTTTTGTGAGATGCGCATGCGCAGGTTATTTGGGATGCGCATGCGCAGGTTTTTTGGGATGCGCATGGCTAGTCGAGTAAAAACACGTGCGAGAGAATGCATCCCGCAGGCTAGTCGAGCAAAAACACGTGCGAGAGGATGCATCCCGCAGGCTAGTCAAGTAAAAACACGTGCGAGAGGATGCATCCCGTAGGCTAGTCGAGCACAAACACGTGCGAGAGGATGCATCCCGCAGGCTTGTCGAGCAAATACACGTGCGAGAGGATGCATCCCGCAGGCTAGTCGAGCAAAAACACGTGCGAGAGGATGCATCCCGCAGGCTAGTCGTGCAAAAACACGTGCGAGTGGATGCATCCCGCAGACTAGTCGAGTAAAAACACGTGCGAGAGGATGCTTCCCGCAGGCTAGTCGAGTAAAAACACGTGCGAGAGGATGCATCCCGCAGGCTAGTCGAGTAAAAACACGTGCGAGGTTTTGTGGGATGCGCATGCGCAGGTTTTGTGGGATGCGCATGCGCAGGTTTTTTGGGATGCGCATGGCTAGTCGAGCAAAAACACGTGCGAGAGGATGCATCCCGCAGGCTAGTCGAGCAAAAACACGTGCGAGAGGATGCATCCCGCAGGCTAGTCGAGCAAAAACACGTGCGATAGGATGCATCCCGCAGGCTAGTCGAGCAAAAACACGTGCGAGAGGATGCATCCCGCAGGCTAGTCGAGTAAAAACACGTGCGAGAGCATGCATCCCGCAGGCTACTCGAGTAAAAACACGTGCGAGAGGATGCATCCCGCAGGCTAGTCGAGTAAAAACACGTGCGAGGTTTTGTGGGATGCGCATGCGCAGGTTTTGTGAGATGCGCATGCGCAGGTTATTTGGGATGCGCATGGCTAGTCGAGTAAAAACACGTGCGAGAGGATGCATCCCGCAGGCTAGTCGAGCAAAAACACGTGCGAGAGGATGCATCCCGCAGGCTAGTCGAGCAAAAACACGTGCGAGAGGATGCATCCCGCAGGCTAGTCAAGTAAAAACACGTGCGAGAGGATGCATCCCGCAGGCTAGTCGAGCACAAACACGTGCGAGAGGATGCATCCCGCAGGCTAGTCGAGCAAATACACATGCGAGAGGATGCATCCCGCAGGCTAGTCGAGCAAAAACACGTGCGAGAGGATGCATCCCGCAGGCTAGTCGAGCAAAAACACGTGCGAGAGGATGCATCCCGCAGACTAGTCGATTAAAAACACGTGCGAGAGGATGCTTCCCGCAGGCTAGTCGAGTAAAAACACGTGCGAGAGGATGAATCCTGCAGGCTACTCGAGTAAAAACACGTGCGAGAGGATGCATCCCGCAGGCTAGTCGAGCACAAACACGTGCGAGAGGATGCATCCCGCAGGCTAGTCGAGTAAAAACACGTGCGGGAGGATGCATCCCGCAGGCTAGTCGAGTAAAAACACGTGCGAGAGGATGCATCCCGCAGGCTAGTCGAGCAAAAACACGTGCGAGAGGATGCATCCCGCAGGCTAGTCGAGTAAAAACACGTGCGAGAGGATGAATCCTGCAGGCTACTCGAGTAAAAACACGTGCGAGAGGATGCATCCCGCAGGCTAGTCGAGTAAAAACACGTGCGAGAGAATGCATCCCGCAGGCTAGTCGAGTAAAAACACGTGCGAGGTTTTGTGGGATGCGCATGCGCAGGTTTTGTGAAATGCGCATGCGCAGGTTATTTGGGATGCGCATGCGCAGGTTTTTTGGGATGCGCATGGCTAGTCGAGTAAAAACACGTGCGAGAGAATGCATCCCGCAGGCTAGTCGAGCAAAAACACGTGCGAGAGGATGCATCCCGCAGGCTAGTCAAGTAAAAACACGTGCGAGAGGATGCATCCCGTAGGCTAGTCGAGCACAAACACGTGCGAGAGGATGCATCCCGCAGGCTAGTCGAGCAAATACACGTGCGAGAGGATGCATCCCGCAGGCTAGTCGAGCAAAAACACGTGCGAGAGGATGCATCCCGCAGGCTAGTCGAGCAAAAACACGTGCGAGAGGATGCATCCCGCAGACTAGTCGAGTAAAAACACGTGCGAGAGGATGCTTCCCGCAGGCTAGTCGAGTAAAAACACGTGCGAGAGGATGCATCCCGCAGGCTAGTCGAGCAAAAACACGTGCGAGAGGATGCATCCCGCAGGCTAGTCGAGTAAAAACACGTGCGAGAGGATGCATCCTGCAGGCTAGTCGAGTAAAAACACGTGCGAGAGGATGCATCCCGCAGGCTAGTCGAGTAAAAACACGTGCGAGAGGATGCATCCCGCAGGCTAGTCGAGTAAAAACACGTGCGAGAGGATGCATCCCGCAGGCTAGTCGAGTAAAAACACGTGCGAGGTTTTGTGGGATGCGCATGCGCAGCTTTTTTGGGATGCGCATGGCTAGTCGAGCAAAAACACGTGCGACAGGATGCATCCCGCAGGGTAGTCGAGTAAAAACACGTGCGAGAGGATGCATCCCGCAGGCTAGTCGAGTAAAAACACGTGCGAGAGGATGCATCCCGCAGGCTAGTCGAGCAAAAACACGTGCGAGAGGATGCATCCCGCAGGCTAGTCGAGCAAAAACACGTGCGAGAGGATGCATCCCGCAGACTAGTCGAGTAAAAACACGTGCGAGAGGATGCTTCCCGCAGGCTAGTCGAGTAAAAACACGTGCGAGAGGATGCATCCCGCAGGCTAGTCGAGTAAAAACACGTGCGAGAGGATGCATCCCGCAGGCTAGTCGAGTAAAAACACGTGCGAGAGGATGCATCCCGCAGGCTAGTCGAGTAAAAACACGTGCGAGAGAATGCATCCCGCAGGCTAGTCGAGTAAAAACACGTGCGAGGTTTTGTGGGATGCGCATGCGCAGGTTTTGTGAGATGCGCATGCGCAGGTTATTTGGGATGCGCATGCGCAGGTTTTTTGGGATGCGCATGGCTAGTCGAGTAAAAACACGTGCGAGAGAATGCATCCCGCAGGCTAGTCGAGCAAAAACACGTGCGAGAGGATGCATCCCGCAGGCTAGTCAAGTAAAAACACGTGCGAGAGGATGCATCCCGTAGGCTAGTCGAGCACAAACACGTGCGAGAGGATGCATCCCGCAGGCTAGTCGAGCAAATACACGTGCGAGAGGATGCATCCCGCAGGCTAGTCGAGCAAAAACACGTGCGAGAGGATGCATCCCGCAGGCTAGTCGAGCAAAAACACGTGCGAGTGGATGCATCCCGCAGACTAGTCGAGTAAAAACACGTGCGAGAGGATGCTTCCCGCAGGCTAGTCGAGTAAAAACACGTGCGAGAGGATGCATCCCGCAGGCTAGTCGAGTAAAAACACGTGCGAGGTTTTGTGGGATGCGCATGCGCAGGTTTTGTGGGATGCGCATGCGCAGGTTTTTTGGGATGCGCATGGCTAGTCGAGCAAAAACACGTGCGAGAGGATGCATCCCGCAGGCTACTCGAGTACAAACACGTGCGAGAGGATGCATCCCGCAGGCTAGTCGAGTAAAAACACGTGCAAGGTTTTGTGGGATGCGCATGCGCAGGTTTTTTGGGATGCGCATGGCTAGTCGAGCAAAAACACGTGCGAGAGGATGCATCCCGCAGGCTAGTCGAGCAAAAACACGTGCGAGAGGATGCATCCCGCAGGCTAGTCGAGTAAAAACACGTGCAAGAGGATGCTTCCCGCAGGCTAGTCGAGTAAAAACACGTGCGAGAGGATGCATCCCGCAGGCTAGTCGAGTAAAAACACGTGCGAGAGGATGCGTCCCGCAGGCTAGTCGAGCAAAAACACGTGCGAGAGGATGCATCCCGCAGGCTAGTCGAGCAAAAACACGTGCGAGAGGATGCATCCCGCAGGCTAGTCGAGCAAAAACACGTGCGAGAGGATGCATCCCGCAGGCTAGTCGAGTAAAAACACGTGCGAGAGGATGCATCCCGTAGGCTAGTCGAGCACAAACACGTGCGAGAGGATGCATCCCGCAGGCTAGTCGAGCAAATACACGTGCGAGAGGATGCATCCCGCAGGCTAGTCGAGCAAAAACACGTGCGAGAGGATGCATCCCGCAGGCTAGTCGAGTAAAAACACGTGCGAGAGGATGCATCCCGCAGGCTAGTCGAGCAAAAACACGTGCGAGAGGATGCATCCCGCAGGCTAGTCGAGTAAAAACACGTGCGAGAGGATGCATCCTGCAGGCTAGTCGAGTAAAAACACGTGCGAGAGGATGCATCCCGCAGGCTAGTCGAGTAAAAACACGTGCGAGAGGATGCATCCCGCAGGCTAGTCGAGTAAAAACACGTGCGAGAGGATGCATCCCGCAGGCTAGTCGAGTAAAAACACGTGCGAGGTTTTGTGGGATGCGCATGCGCAGCTTTTTTGGGATGCGCATGGCTAGTCGAGCAAAAACACGTGCGACAGGATGCATCCCGCAGGGTAGTCGAGTAAAAACACGTGCGAGAGGATGCATCCCGCAGGCTAGTCGAGCAAAAACACGTGCGAGAGGATGCATCCCGCAGGCTAGTCGAGCAAAAACACGTGCGAGAGGATGCATCCCGCAGACTAGTCGATTAAAAACACGTGCGAGAGGATGCTTCCCGCAGGCTAGTCGAGTAAAAACACGTGCGAGAGGATGAATCCTGCAGGCTACTCGAGTAAAAACACGTGCGAGAGGATGCATCCCGCAGGCTAGTCGAGCACAAACACGTGCGAGAGGATGCATCCCGCAGGCTAGTCGAGTAAAAACACGTGCGGGAGGATGCATCCCGCAGGCTAGTCGAGTAAAAACACGTGCGAGAGGATGCATCCCGCAGGCTAGTCGAGCAAAAACACGTGCGAGAGGATGCATCCCGCAGGCTAGTCGAGTAAAAACACGTGCGAGAGGATGAATCCTGCAGGCTACTCGAGTAAAAACACGTGCGAGAGGATGCATCCCGCAGGCTAGTCGAGTAAAAACACGTGCGAGAGAATGCATCCCGCAGGCTAGTCGAGTAAAAACACGTGCGAGGTTTTGTGGGATGCGCATGCGCAGGTTTTGTGAGATGCGCATGCGCAGGTTATTTGGGATGCGCATGCGCAGGTTTTTTGGGATGCGCATGGCTAGTCGAGTAAAAACACGTGCGAGAGAATGCATCCCGCAGGCTAGTCGAGCAAAAACACGTGCGAGAGGATGCATCCCGCAGGCTAGTCAAGTAAAAACACGTGCGAGAGGATGCATCCCGTAGGCTAGTCGAGCACAAACACGTGCGAGAGGATGCATCCCGCAGGCTAGTCGAGCAAATACACGTGCGAGAGGATGCATCCCGCAGGCTAGTCGAGCAAAAACACGTGCGAGAGGATGCATCCCGCAGGCTAGTCGAGTAAAAACACGTGCGAGAGGATGCATCCCGCAGGCTAGTCGAGCAAAAACACGTGCGAGAGGATGCATCCCGCAGGCTAGTCGAGTAAAAACACGTGCGAGAGGATGCATCCTGCAGGCTAGTCGAGTAAAAACACGTGCGAGAGGATGCATCCCGCAGGCTAGTCGAGTAAAAACACGTGCGAGAGGATGCATCCCGCAGGCTAGTCGAGTAAAAACACGTGCGAGAGGATGCATCCCGCAGGCTAGTCGAGTAAAAACACGTGCGAGGTTTTGTGGGATGCGCATGCGCAGCTTTTTTGGGATGCGCATGGCTAGTCGAGCAAAAACACGTGCGACAGGATGCATCCCGCAGGGTAGTCGAGTAAAAACACGTGCGAGAGGATGCATCCCGCAGGCTAGTCGAGTAAAAACACGTGCGAGAGGATGCATCCCGCAGGCTAGTCGAGCAAAAACACGTGCGAGAGGATGCATCCCGCAGGCTAGTCGAGCAAAAACACGTGCGAGAGGATGCATCCCGCAGACTAGTCGAGTAAAAACACGTGCGAGAGGATGCTTCCCGCAGGCTAGTCGAGTAAAAACACGTGCGAGAGGATGCATCCCGCAGGCTAGTCGAGTAAAAACACGTGCGAGAGGATGCATCCCGCAGGCTAGTCGAGTAAAAACACGTGCGAGAGGATGCATCCCGCAGGCTAGTCGAGTAAAAACACGTGCGAGAGAATGCATCCCGCAGGCTAGTCGAGTAAAAACACGTGCGAGGTTTTGTGGGATGCGCATGCGCAGGTTTTGTGAGATGCGCATGCGCAGGTTATTTGGGATGCGCATGCGCAGGTTTTTTGGGATGCGCATGGCTAGTCGAGTAAAAACACGTGCGAGAGGATGCATCCCGTAGGCTAGTCGAGTAAAAACACGTGCGAGAGGATGCATCCCGCAGGCTAGTCGAGTAAAAACACGTGCGAGAGGATGCATCCCGCAGGCTAGTCGAGTAAAAACACGTGCGAGAGGATGCATCCCGCAGGCTAGTCGAGTAAAAACACGTGCGAGAGGATGCATCCCGCAGGCTAGTCGAGTAAAAACACGTGCGAGAGAATGCATCCCGCAGGCTAGTCGAGTAAAAACACGTGCGAGGTTTTGTGGGATGCGCATGCGCAGGTTTTGTGAGATGCGCATGCGCAGGTTATTTGGGATGCGCATGCGCAGGTTTTTTGGGATGCGCATGGCTAGTCGAGTAAAAACACGTGCGAGAGAATGCATCCCGCAGGCTAGTCGAGCAAAAACACGTGCGAGAGGATGCATCCCGCAGGCTAGTCAAGTAAAAACACGTGCGAGAGGATGCATCCCGTAGGCTAGTCGAGCACAAACACGTGCGAGAGGATGCATCCCGCAGGCTAGTCGAGCAAATACACGTGCGAGAGGATGCATCCCGCAGGCTAGTCGAGCAAAAACACGTGCGAGAGGATGCATCCCGCAGGCTAGTCGAGCAAAAACACGTGCGAGTGGATGCATCCCGCAGACTAGTCGAGTAAAAACACGTGCGAGAGGATGCTTCCCGCAGGCTAGTCGAGTAAAAACACGTGCGAGAGGATGCATCCCGCAGGCTAGTCGAGTAAAAACACGTGCGAGGTTTTGTGGGATGCGCATGCGCAGGTTTTGTGGGATGCGCATGCGCAGGTTTTTTGGGATGCGCATGGCTAGTCGAGCAAAAACACGTGCGAGAGGATGCATCCCGCAGGCTACTCGAGTACAAACACGTGCGAGAGGATGCATCCCGCAGGCTAGTCGAGTAAAAACACGTGCAAGGTTTTGTGGGATGCGCATGCGCAGGTTTTTTGGGATGCGCATGGCTAGTCGAGCAAAAACACGTGCGAGAGGATGCATCCCGCAGGCTAGTCGAGCAAAAACACGTGCGAGAGGATGCATCCCGCAGGCTAGTCGAGTAAAAACACGTGCAAGAGGATGCTTCCCGCAGGCTAGTCGAGTAAAAACACGTGCGAGAGGATGCATCCCGCAGGCTAGTCGAGTAAAAACACGTGCGAGAGGATGCGTCCCGCAGGCTAGTCGAGCAAAAACACGTGCGAGAGGATGCATCCCGCAGGCTAGTCGAGCAAAAACACGTGCGAGAGGATGCATCCCGCAGGCTAGTCGAGCAAAAACACGTGCGAGAGGATGCATCCCGCAGGCTAGTCGAGTAAAAACACGTGCGAGAGGATGCATCCCGTAGGCTAGTCGAGCACAAACACGTGCGAGAGGATGCATCCCGCAGGCTAGTCGAGCAAATACACGTGCGAGAGGATGCATCCCGCAGGCTAGTCGAGCAAAAACACGTGCGAGAGGATGCATCCCGCAGGCTAGTCGAGTAAAAACACGTGCGAGAGGATGCATCCCGCAGGCTAGTCGAGCAAAAACACGTGCGAGAGGATGCATCCCGCAGGCTAGTCGAGTAAAAACACGTGCGAGAGGATGCATCCTGCAGGCTAGTCGAGTAAAAACACGTGCGAGAGGATGCATCCCGCAGGCTAGTCGAGTAAAAACACGTGCGAGAGGATGCATCCCGCAGGCTAGTCGAGTAAAAACACGTGCGAGAGGATGCATCCCGCAGGCTAGTCGAGTAAAAACACGTGCGAGGTTTTGTGGGATGCGCATGCGCAGCTTTTTTGGGATGCGCATGGCTAGTCGAGCAAAAACACGTGCGACAGGATGCATCCCGCAGGGTAGTCGAGTAAAAACACGTGCGAGAGGATGCATCCCGCAGGCTAGTCGAGCAAAAACACGTGCGAGAGGATGCATCCCGCAGGCTAGTCGAGCAAAAACACGTGCGAGAGGATGCATCCCGCAGACTAGTCGATTAAAAACACGTGCGAGAGGATGCTTCCCGCAGGCTAGTCGAGTAAAAACACGTGCGAGAGGATGAATCCTGCAGGCTACTCGAGTAAAAACACGTGCGAGAGGATGCATCCCGCAGGCTAGTCGAGCACAAACACGTGCGAGAGGATGCATCCCGCAGGCTAGTCGAGTAAAAACACGTGCGGGAGGATGCATCCCGCAGGCTAGTCGAGTAAAAACACGTGCGAGAGGATGCATCCCGCAGGCTAGTCGAGCAAAAACACGTGCGAGAGGATGCATCCCGCAGGCTAGTCGAGTAAAAACACGTGCGAGAGGATGAATCCTGCAGGCTACTCGAGTAAAAACACGTGCGAGAGGATGCATCCCGCAGGCTAGTCGAGTAAAAACACGTGCGAGAGAATGCATCCCGCAGGCTAGTCGAGTAAAAACACGTGCGAGGTTTTGTGGGATGCGCATGCGCAGGTTTTGTGAGATGCGCATGCGCAGGTTATTTGGGATGCGCATGCGCAGGTTTTTTGGGATGCGCATGGCTAGTCGAGTAAAAACACGTGCGAGAGAATGCATCCCGCAGGCTAGTCGAGCAAAAACACGTGCGAGAGGATGCATCCCGCAGGCTAGTCAAGTAAAAACACGTGCGAGAGGATGCATCCCGTAGGCTAGTCGAGCACAAACACGTGCGAGAGGATGCATCCCGCAGGCTAGTCGAGCAAATACACGTGCGAGAGGATGCATCCCGCAGGCTAGTCGAGCAAAAACACGTGCGAGAGGATGCATCCCGCAGGCTAGTCGAGTAAAAACACGTGCGAGAGGATGCATCCCGCAGGCTAGTCGAGCAAAAACACGTGCGAGAGGATGCATCCCGCAGGCTAGTCGAGTAAAAACACGTGCGAGAGGATGCATCCTGCAGGCTAGTCGAGTAAAAACACGTGCGAGAGGATGCATCCCGCAGGCTAGTCGAGTAAAAACACGTGCGAGAGGATGCATCCCGCAGGCTAGTCGAGTAAAAACACGTGCGAGAGGATGCATCCCGCAGGCTAGTCGAGTAAAAACACGTGCGAGGTTTTGTGGGATGCGCATGCGCAGCTTTTTTGGGATGCGCATGGCTAGTCGAGCAAAAACACGTGCGACAGGATGCATCCCGCAGGGTAGTCGAGTAAAAACACGTGCGAGAGGATGCATCCCGCAGGCTAGTCGAGTAAAAACACGTGCGAGAGGATGCATCCCGCAGGCTAGTCGAGCAAAAACACGTGCGAGAGGATGCATCCCGCAGGCTAGTCGAGCAAAAACACGTGCGAGAGGATGCATCCCGCAGACTAGTCGAGTAAAAACACGTGCGAGAGGATGCTTCCCGCAGGCTAGTCGAGTAAAAACACGTGCGAGAGGATGCATCCCGCAGGCTAGTCGAGTAAAAACACGTGCGAGAGGATGCATCCCGCAGGCTAGTCGAGTAAAAACACGTGCGAGAGGATGCATCCCGCAGGCTAGTCGAGTAAAAACACGTGCGAGAGAATGCATCCCGCAGGCTAGTCGAGTAAAAACACGTGCGAGGTTTTGTGGGATGCGCATGCGCAGGTTTTGTGAGATGCGCATGCGCAGGTTATTTGGGATGCGCATGCGCAGGTTTTTTGGGATGCGCATGGCTAGTCGAGTAAAAACACGTGCGAGAGGATGCATCCCGCAGGCTAGTCGAGTAAAAACACGTGCGAGAGGATGCATCCCGCAGGCTAGTCGAGCAAAAACACGTGCGAGAGGATGCATCCCGCAGGCTAGTCGAGCAAAAACACGTGCGAGAGGATGCATCCCGCAGGCTAGATGAGCAAAAACACGTGCGAGGTTTTGTGGGATGCGCATGCGCAGATTTTTTGGGATGCGCATGCGCAGGTTTTTTGGGATGCGCATGCGCAGGTTTTGTGGGATGCGCATGCGCAGGTTTTTTGGGATGCGCATGGCAAGTCGAGCAAAAACACGTACGAGAGGATGCATCCCGCAGGCTAGTCGAGTAAAAACACGTGCGAGAGGATGCATCCCGCAGGCTAGTCGAGCAAAAACACGTGCGAGAGGATGCATCCCGCAGGCTAGATGAGCAAAAACACGTGCGAGGTTTTGTGGGATGCGCATGCGCAGATTTTTTGGGATGCGCATGCGCAGGTTTTTTGGGATGCGCATGCGCAGGTTTTTTGGGATGCGCATGCGCAGGTTTTTTGGGTTGCGCATGCGCTGGTTTTTTGGGATGCGCATGCGCTGGTTTTTTGGGATGCGCATGCGCAGGTTTTGTGTGATGCGCATGCGCTGGTTTTGTGGGATGCGCATGCGCAGGTTTTTTGGGATGCGCATGCGCAGGTTTTTTGGGATGCGCATGCGCAGGTTTTGTGGGATGCGCATGCGCAGGTTTTTTGGGATGCGCATGGCTAGTCGAGCAAAAACACGTACGAGAGGATGCATCCCGCAGGCTAGTCGAGTAAAAACACGTGCGAGAGGATGCATCCCGCAGGCTAGTCGAGCAAAAACACGTGCGAGAGGATGCATCCCGCAGGCTAGTCGAGCAAAAACACGTGCGAGAGGATGCATCCCGCAGACTAGTCGAGTAAAAACACGTGCGAGAGGATGCATCCCGCAGGCTAGTCGAGTAAAAACACGTGCGAGAGGATGCATCCCGCAGGCTAGTCGAGTAAAAACACGTGCGAGGGGATGCATCCCGCAGGCTAGTCGAGTAAAAACACGTGCGAGAGAATGCATCCCGCAGGCTAGTCGAGCAAAAACACGTGCGAGAGGATGCATCCCGCAGACTAGTCGAGTAAAAACACGTGCGAGAGGATGCATCCCGCAGGCTAGTCGAGTAAAAACACGTGCGAGAGGATGCATCCCGCAGGCTAGTCGAGTAAAAACACGTGCGAGAGGATGCATCCCGCAGGCTAGTCGAGTAAAAACACGTGCGAGAGAATGCATCCCGCAGGCTAGTCGAGTAAAAACACGTGCGAGGTTTTGTGGGATGCGCATGCGCAGGTTTTGTGAGATGCGCATGCGCAGGTTATTTGGGATGCGCATGCGCAGGTTTTTTGGGATGCGCATGGCTAGTCGAGTAAAAACACGTGCGAGAGGATGCATCCCGCAGGCTAGTCGAGCAAAAACACGTGCGAGAGGATGCATCCCGCAGGCTAGTCAAGTAAAAACACGTGCGAGAGGATGCATCCCGTAGGCTAGTCGAGCACAAACACGTGCGAGAGGATGCATCCCGCAGGCTAGTCGAGCAAATACACGTGCGAGAGGATGCATCCCGCAGGCTAGTCGAGCAAAAACACGTGCGAGAGGATGCATCCCGCAGGCTAGTCGAGCAAAAACACGTGCGAGAGGATGCATCCCGCAGACTAGTCGAGTAAAAACACGTGCGAGAGGATGCTTCCCGCAGGCTAGTCGAGTAAAAACACGTGCGAGAGGATGCATCCCGCAGGCTAGTCGAGCAAAAACACGTGCGAGAGGATGCATCCCGCAGGCTAGTCGAGTAAAAACACGTGCGAGAGGATGCATCCTGCAGGCTAGTCGAGTAAAAACACGTGCGAGAGGATGCATCCCGCAGGCTAGTCGAGTAAAAACACGTGCGAGAGGATGCATCCCGCAGGCTAGTCGAGTAAAAACACGTGCGAGAGGATGCATCCCGCAGGCTAGTCGAGTAAAAACACGTGCGAGGTTTTGTGGGATGCGCATGCGCAGCTTTTTTGGGATGCGCATGGCTAGTCGAGCAAAAACACGTGCGAGAGGATGCATCCCGCAGGCTAGTCGAGCAAAAACACGTGCGAGAGGATGCATCCCGCAGACTAGTCGAGTAAAAACACGTGCGAGAGGATGCTTCCCGCAGGCTAGTCGAGTAAAAACACGTGCGAGAGGATGCATCCCGCAGGCTAGTCGAGTAAAAACACGTGTGAGAGGATGCATCCCGCAGGCTAGTCGAGTAAAAACACGTGCGAGAGGATGCATCCCGCAGGCTAGTCGAGTAAAAACACGTGCGAGAGAATGCATCCCGCAGGCTAGTCGAGTAAAAACACGTGCGAGGTTTTGTGGGATGCGCATGCGCAGGTTTTGTGAGATGCGCATGCGCAGGTTATTTGGGATGCGCATGCGCAGGTTTTTTGGGATGCGCATGGCTAGTCGAGTAAAAACACGTGCGAGAGAATGCATCCCGCAGGCTAGTCGAGCAAAAACACGTGCGAGAGGATGCATCCCGCAGGCTAGTCAAGTAAAAACACGTGCGAGAGGATGCATCCCGTAGGCTAGTCGAGCACAAACACGTGCGAGAGGATGCATCCCGCAGGCTTGTCGAGCAAATACACGTGCGAGAGGATGCATCCCGCAGGCTAGTCGAGCAAAAACACGTGCGAGAGGATGCATCCCGCAGGCTAGTCGTGCAAAAACACGTGCGAGTGGATGCATCCCGCAGACTAGTCGAGTAAAAACACGTGCGAGAGGATGCTTCCCGCAGGCTAGTCGAGTAAAAACACGTGCGAGAGGATGCATCCCGCAGGCTAGTCGAGTAAAAACACGTGCGAGGTTTTGTGGGATGCGCATGCGCAGGTTTTGTGGGATGCGCATGCGCAGGTTTTTTGGGATGCGCATGGCTAGTCGAGCAAAAACACGTGCGAGAGGATGCATCTCGCAGGCTAGTCGAGCAAAAACACGTGCGAGAGGATGCATCCCGCAGGCTAGTCGAGCAAAAACACGTGCGATAGGATGCATCCCGCAGGCTAGTCGAGCAAAAACACGTGCGAGAGGATGCATCCCGCAGGCTAGTCGAGTAAAAACACGTGCGAGAGGATGCATCCCGCAGGCTACTCGAGTAAAAACACGTGCGAGAGGATGCATCCCGCAGGCTAGTCGAGTAAAAACACGTGCGAGGTTTTGTGGGATGCGCATGCGCAGGTTTTGTGAGATGCGCATGCGCAGGTTATTTGGGATGCGCATGGCTAGTCGAGTAAAAACACGTGCGAGAGGATGCATCCCGCAGGCTAGTCGAGCAAAAACACGTGCGAGAGGATGCATCCCGCAGGCTAGTCGAGCAAAAACACGTGCGAGAGGATGCATCCCGCAGGCTAGTCAAGTAAAAACACGTGCGAGAGGATGCATCCCGCAGGCTAGTCGAGCACAAACACGTGCGAGAGGATGCATCCCGCAGGCTAGTCGAGCAAATACACATGCGAGAGGATGCATCCCGCAGGCTAGTCGAGCAAAAACACGTGCGAGAGGATGCATCCCGCAGGCTAGTCGAGCAAAAACACGTGCGAGAGGATGCATCCCGCAGACTAGTCGATTAAAAACACGTGCGAGAGGATGCTTCCCGCAGGCTAGTCGAGTAAAAACACGTGCGAGAGGATGAATCCTGCAGGCTACTCGAGTAAAAACACGTGCGAGAGGATGCATCCCGCAGGCTAGTCGAGCACAAACACGTGCGAGAGGATGCATCCCGCAGGCTAGTCGAGTAAAAACACGTGCGGGAGGATGCATCCCGCAGGCTAGTCGAGTAAAAACACGTGCGAGAGGATGCATCCCGCAGGCTAGTCGAGCAAAAACACGTGCGAGAGGATGCATCCCGCAGGCTAGTCGAGTAAAAACACGTGCGAGAGGATGAATCCTGCAGGCTACTCGAGTAAAAACACGTGCGAGAGGATGCATCCCGCAGGCTAGTCGAGTAAAAACACGTGCGAGAGAATGCATCCCGCAGGCTAGTCGAGTAAAAACACGTGCGAGGTTTTGTGGGATGCGCATGCGCAGGTTTTGTGAAATGCGCATGCGCAGGTTATTTGGGATGCGCATGCGCAGGTTTTTTGGGATGCGCATGGCTAGTCGAGTAAAAACACGTGCGAGAGAATGCATCCCGCAGGCTAGTCGAGCAAAAACACGTGCGAGAGGATGCATCCCGCAGGCTAGTCAAGTAAAAACACGTGCGAGAGGATGCATCCCGTAGGCTAGTCGAGCACAAACACGTGCGAGAGGATGCATCCCGCAGGCTAGTCGAGCAAATACACGTGCGAGAGGATGCATCCCGCAGGCTAGTCGAGCAAAAACACGTGCGAGAGGATGCATCCCGCAGGCTAGTCGAGCAAAAACACGTGCGAGAGGATGCATCCCGCAGACTAGTCGAGTAAAAACACGTGCGAGAGGATGCTTCCCGCAGGCTAGTCGAGTAAAAACACGTGCGAGAGGATGCATCCCGCAGGCTAGTCGAGCAAAAACACGTGCGAGAGGATGCATCCCGCAGGCTAGTCGAGTAAAAACACGTGCGAGAGGATGCATCCCGCAGGCTAGTCGAGTAAAAACACGTGCGAGAGGATGCATCCCGCAGGCTAGTCGAGTAAAAACACGTGCGAGAGGATGCATCCCGCAGGCTAGTCGAGTAAAAACACGTGCGAGAGGATGCATCCCGCAGGCTAGTCGAGTAAAAACACGTGCGAGGTTTTGTGGGATGCGCATGCGCAGCTTTTTTGGGATGCGCATGGCTAGTCGAGCAAAAACACGTGCGACAGGATGCATCCCGCAGGGTAGTCGAGTAAAAACACGTGCGAGAGGATGCATCCCGCAGGCTAGTCGAGTAAAAACACGTGCGAGAGGATGCATCCCGCAGGCTAGTCGAGCAAAAACACGTGCGAGAGGATGCATCCCGCAGGCTAGTCGAGCAAAAACACGTGCGAGAGGATGCATCCCGCAGACTAGTCGAGTAAAAACACGTGCGAGAGGATGCTTCCCGCAGGCTAGTCGAGTAAAAACACGTGCGAGAGGATGCATCCCGCAGGCTAGTCGAGTAAAAACACGTGCGAGAGGATGCATCCCGCAGGCTAGTCGAGTAAAAACACGTGCGAGAGGATGCATCCCGCAGGCTAGTCGAGTAAAAACACGTGCGAGAGAATGCATCCCGCAGGCTAGTCGAGTAAAAACACGTGCGAGGTTTTGTGGGATGCGCATGCGCAGGTTTTGTGAGATGCGCATGCGCAGGTTATTTGGGATGCGCATGCGCAGGTTTTTTGGGATGCGCATGGCTAGTCGAGTAAAAACACGTGCGAGAGAATGCATCCCGCAGGCTAGTCGAGCAAAAACACGTGCGAGAGGATGCATCCCGCAGGCTAGTCAAGTAAAAACACGTGCGAGAGGATGCATCCCGTAGGCTAGTCGAGCACAAACACGTGCGAGAGGATGCATCCCGCAGGCTAGTCGAGCAAATACACGTGCGAGAGGATGCATCCCGCAGGCTAGTCGAGCAAAAACACGTGCGAGAGGATGCATCCCGCAGGCTAGTCGAGCAAAAACACGTGCGAGTGGATGCATCCCGCAGACTAGTCGAGTAAAAACACGTGCGAGAGGATGCTTCCCGCAGGCTAGTCGAGTAAAAACACGTGCGAGAGGATGCATCCCGCAGGCTAGTCGAGTAAAAACACGTGCGAGGTTTTGTGGGATGCGCATGCGCAGGTTTTGTGGGATGCGCATGCGCAGGTTTTTTGGGATGCGCATGGCTAGTCGAGCAAAAACACGTGCGAGAGGATGCATCCCGCAGGCTACTCGAGTACAAACACGTGCGAGAGGATGCATCCCGCAGGCTAGTCGAGTAAAAACACGTGCAAGGTTTTGTGGGATGCGCATGCGCAGGTTTTTTGGGATGCGCATGGCTAGTCGAGCAAAAACACGTGCGAGAGGATGCATCCCGCAGGCTAGTCGAGCAAAAACACGTGCGAGAGGATGCATCCCGCAGGCTAGTCGAGTAAAAACACGTGCAAGAGGATGCTTCCCGCAGGCTAGTCGAGTAAAAACACGTGCGAGAGGATGCATCCCGCAGGCTAGTCGAGTAAAAACACGTGCGAGAGGATGCGTCCCGCAGGCTAGTCGAGCAAAAACACGTGCGAGAGGATGCATCCCGCAGGCTAGTCGAGCAAAAACACGTGCGAGAGGATGCATCCCGCAGGCTAGTCGAGCAAAAACACGTGCGAGAGGATGCATCCCGCAGGCTAGTCGAGTAAAAACACGTGCGGGAGGATGCATCCCGCAGGCTAGTCGAGTAAAAACACGTGCGAGAGGATGCATCCCGCAGGCTAGTCGAGCAAAAACACGTGCGAGAGGATGCATCCCGCAGGCTAGTAGAGTAAAAACACGTGCGAGAGGATGAATCCTGCAGGCTACTCGAGTAAAAACACGTGCGAGAGGATGCATCCCGCAGGCTAGTCGAGCAAAAACACGTGCGAGAGGATGCATCCCGCAGGCTAGTCGAGTAAAAACACGTGCGAGAGGATGCATCCCGCAGGCTAGTCGAGTAAAAACACGTGCGAGAGGATGCATCCCGCAGGCTAGTCGAGTAAAAACACGTGCGAAGTTTTGTGGGATGCGCATGCGGAGGTTTTTTGGGACGCGCATGCGCAGGTTTTTTGGGATGCGCATGGCTAGTCGAGTAAAAACACGTGCGAGAGGATGCATCCCGCAGGCTAGTCGAGCACAAACACGTGCGAGAGGATGCATCCCGCAGGCTAGTCGAGTAAAAACACGTGCGGGAGGATGCATCCCGCAGGCTAGTCGAGTAAAAACACGTGCGAGAGGATGCATCCCGCAGGCTAGTCGAGCAAAAACACGTGCGAGAGGATGCATCCCGCAAGCTAGTCGAGTAAAAACACGTGCGAGAGGATGAATCCTGCAGGCTACTCGAGTAAAAACACGTGCGAGAGGATGCATCCCGCAGGCTAGTCGAGTAAAAACACGTGCGAGAGAATGCATCCCGCAGGCTAGTCGAGTAAAAACACGTGCGAGGTTTTGTGGGATGCGCATGCGCAGGTTTTGTGAAATGCGCATGCGCAGGTTATTTGGGATGCGCATGCGCAGGTTTTTTGGGATGCGCATGGCTAGTCGAGTAAAAACACGTGCGAGAGAATGCATCCCGCAGGCTAGTCGAGCAAAAACACGTGCGAGAGGATGCATCCCGCAGGCTAGTCAAGTAAAAACACGTGCGAGAGGATGCATCCCGTAGGCTAGTCGAGCACAAACACGTGCGAGAGGATGCATCCCGCAGGCTAGTCGAGCAAATACACGTGCGAGAGGATGCATCCCGCAGGCTAGTCGAGCAAAAACACGTGCGAGAGGATGCATCCCGCAGGCTAGTCGAGCAAAAACACGTGCGAGAGGATGCATCCCGCAGACTAGTCGAGTAAAAACACGTGCGAGAGGATGCTTCCCGCAGGCTAGTCGAGTAAAAACACGTGCGAGAGGATGCATCCCGCAGGCTAGTCGAGCAAAAACACGTGCGAGAGGATGCATCCCGCAGGCTAGTCGAGTAAAAACACGTGCGAGAGGATGCATCCTGCAGGCTAGTCGAGTAAAAACACGTGCGAGAGGATGCATCCCGCAGGCTAGTCGAGTAAAAACACGTGCGAGAGGATGCATCCCGCAGGCTAGTCGAGTAAAAACACGTGCGAGAGGATGCATCCCGCAGGCTAGTCGAGTAAAAACACGTGCGAGGTTTTGTGGGATGCGCATGCGCAGCTTTTTTGGGATGCGCATGGCTAGTCGAGCAAAAACACGTGCGACAGGATGCATCCCGCAGGGTAGTCGAGTAAAAACACGTGCGAGAGGATGCATCCCGCAGGCTAGTCGAGTAAAAACACGTGCGAGAGGATGCATCCCGCAGGCTAGTCGAGCAAAAACACGTGCGAGAGGATGCATCCCGCAGGCTAGTCGAGCAAAAACACGTGCGAGAGGATGCATCCCGCAGGCTAGTCGAGCAAAAACACGTGCGAGAGGATGCATCCCGCAGGCTAGTCGAGTAAAAACACGTGCGAGAGGATGCATCCTGCAGGCTAGTCGAGTAAAAACACGTGCGAGAGGATGCATCCCGCAGGCTAGTCGAGTAAAAACACGTGCGAGAGGATGCATCCCGCAGGCTAGTCGAGTAAAAACACGTGCGAGAGGATGCATCCCGCAGGCTAGTCGAGTAAAAACACGTGCGAGGTTTTGTGGGATGCGCATGCGCAGCTTTTTTGGGATGCGCATGGCTAGTCGAGCAAAAACACGTGCGACAGGATGCATCCCGCAGGGTAGTCGAGTAAAAACACGTGCGAGAGGATGCATCCCGCAGGCTAGTCGAGTAAAAACACGTGCGAGAGGATGCATCCCGCAGGCTAGTCGAGCAAAAACACGTGCGAGAGGATGCATCCCGCAGGCTAGTCGAGCAAAAACACGTGCGAGAGGATGCATCCCGCAGACTAGTCGAGTAAAAACACGTGCGAGAGGATGCTTCCCGCAGGCTAGTCGAGTAAAAACACGTGCGAGAGGATGCATCCCGCAGGCTAGTCGAGTAAAAACACGTGCGAGAGGATGCATCCCGCAGGCTAGTCGAGTAAAAACACGTGCGAGAGGATGCATCCCGCAGGCTAGTCGAGTAAAAACACGTGCGAGAGAATGCATCCCGCAGGCTAGTCGAGTAAAAACACGTGCGAGGTTTTGTGGGATGCGCATGCGCAGGTTTTGTGAGATGCGCATGCGCAGGTTATTTGGGATGCGCATGCGCAGGTTTTTTGGGATGCGCATGGCTAGTCGAGTAAAAACACGTGCGAGAGAATGCATCCCGCAGGCTAGTCGAGCAAAAACACGTGCGAGAGGATGCATCCCGCAGGCTAGTCAAGTAAAAACACGTGCGAGAGGATGCATCCCGTAGGCTAGTCGAGCACAAACACGTGCGAGAGGATGCATCCCGCAGGCTAGTCGAGCAAATACACGTGCGAGAGGATGCATCCCGCAGGCTAGTCGAGCAAAAACACGTGCGAGAGGATGCATCCCGCAGGCTAGTCGAGCAAAAACACGTGCGAGTGGATGCATCCCGCAGACTAGTCGAGTAAAAACACGTGCGAGAGGATGCTTCCCGCAGGCTAGTCGAGTAAAAACACGTGCGAGAGGATGCATCCCGCAGGCTAGTCGAGTAAAAACACGTGCGAGGTTTTGTGGGATGCGCATGCGCAGGTTTTGTGGGATGCGCATGCGCAGGTTTTTTGGGATGCGCATGGCTAGTCGAGCAAAAACACGTGCGAGAGGATGCATCCCGCAGGCTACTCGAGTACAAACACGTGCGAGAGGATGCATCCCGCAGGCTAGTCGAGTAAAAACACGTGCAAGGTTTTGTGGGATGCGCATGCGCAGGTTTTTTGGGATGCGCATGGCTAGTCGAACAAAAACACGTGCGAGAGGATGCATCCCGCAGGCTAGTCGAGCAAAAACACGTGCGAGAGGATGCATCCCGCAGGCTAGTCGAGTAAAAACACGTGCAAGAGGATGCTTCCCGCAGGCTAGTCGAGTAAAAACACGTGCGAGAGGATGCATCCCGCAGGCTAGTCGAGTAAAAACACGTGCGAGAGGATGCGTCCCGCAGGCTAGTCGAGCAAAAACACGTGCGAGAGGATGCATCCCGCAGGCTAGTCGAGCAAAAACACGTGCGAGAGGATGCATCCCGCAGGCTAGTCGAGCAAAAACACGTGCGAGAGGATGCATCCCGCAGGCTAGTCGAGTAAAAACACGTGCGGGAGGATGCATCCCGCAGGCTAGTCGAGTAAAAACACGTGCGAGAGGATGCATCCCGCAGGATAGTCGAGCAAAAACACGTGCGAGAGGATGCATCCCGCAGGCTAGTAGAGTAAAAACACGTGCGAGAGGATGAATCCTGCAGGCTACTCGAGTAAAAACACGTGCGAGAGGATGCATCCCGCAGGCTAGTCGAGCAAAAACACGTGCGAGAGGATGCATCCCGCAGGCTAGTCGAGTAAAAACACGTGCGAGAGGATGCATCCCGCAGGCTAGTCGAGTAAAAACACGTGCGAAGTTTTGTGGGATGCGCATGCGCAGGTTTTTTGGGACGCGCATGCGCAGGTTTTTTGGGATGCGCATGGCTAGTCGAGTAAAAACACGTGCGAGAGGATGCATCCCGCAGGCTAGTCGAGCAAAAACACGTGCGAGAGGATGCATCCCGCAGTCTAGTCGAGCAAAAACACGTGCGAGAGGATGCATCCCGCAGGCTAGTCAAGTAAAAACACGTGCGAGAGGATGCATCCCGCAGGCTAGTCCAGCACAAACACGTGCGAGAGGATGCATCCCGCAGGCTAGTCGAGCAAATACACATGCGAGAGGATGCATCCCGCAGGCTAGTCGAGCAAAAACACGTGCGAGAGGATGCATCCCGCAGGCTAGTCGAGTAAAAACACGTGCGAGGTTTTGTGGGATGCGCATGCGCAGGTTTTGTGGGATGCGCATGCGCAGGTTTTTTGGGATGCGCATGGCTAGTCGAGCAAAAACACGTGCGAGAGGATGCATCCCGCAGGCTACTCGAGTACAAACACGTGCGAGAGGATGCATCCCGCAGGCTAGTCGAGTAAAAACACGTGCAAGGTTTTGTGGGATGCGCATGCGCAGGTTTTTTGGGATGCGCATGGCTAGTCGAGCAAAAACACGTGCGAGAGGATGCATCCCGCAGGCTAGTCGAGCAAAAACACGTGCGAGAGGATGCATCCCGCAGGCTAGTCGAGTAAAAACACGTGCAAGAGGATGCTTCCCGCAGGCTAGTCGAGTAAAAACACGTGCGAGAGGATGCATCCCGCAGGCTAGTCGAGTAAAAACACGTGCGAGAGGATGCGTCCCGCAGGCTAGTCGAGCAAAAACACGTGCGAGAGGATGCATCCCGCAGGCTAGTCGAGCAAAAACACGTGCGAGAGGATGCATCCCGCAGGCTAGTCGAGCAAAAACACGTGCGAGAGGATGCATCCCGCAGGCTAGTCGAGTAAAAACACGTGCGGGAGGATGCATCCCGCAGGCTAGTCGAGTAAAAACACGTGCGAGAGGATGCATCCCGCAGGCTAGTCGAGCAAAAACACGTGCGAGAGGATGCATCCCGCAGGCTAGTAGAGTAAAAACACGTGCGAGAGGATGAATCCTGCAGGCTACTCGAGTAAAAACACGTGCGAGAGGATGCATCCCGCAGGCTAGTCGAGCAAAAACACGTGCGAGAGGATGCATCCCGCAGGCTAGTCGAGTAAAAACACGTGCGAGAGGATGCATCCCGCAGGCTAGTCGAGTAAAAACACGTGCGAGAGGATGCATCCCGCAGGCTAGTCGAGTAAAAACACGTGCGAAGTTTTGTGGGATGCGCATGCGGAGGTTTTTTGGGACGCGCATGCGCAGGTTTTTTGGGATGCGCATGGCTAGTCGAGTAAAAACACGTGCGAGAGGATGCATCCCGCAGGCTAGTCGAGCACAAACACGTGCGAGAGGATGCATCCCGCAGGCTAGTCGAGTAAAAACACGTGCGGGAGGATGCATCCCGCAGGCTAGTCGAGTAAAAACACGTGCGAGAGGATGCATCCCGCAGGCTAGTCGAGCAAAAACACGTGCGAGAGGATGCATCCCGCAGGCTAGTCGAGTAAAAACACGTGCGAGAGGATGAATCCTGCAGGCTACTCGAGTAAAAACACGTGCGAGAGGATGCATCCCGCAGGCTAGTCGAGTAAAAACACGTGCGAGAGAATGCATCCCGCAGGCTAGTCGAGTAAAAACACGTGCGAGGTTTTGTGGGATGCGCATGCGCAGGTTTTGTGAAATGCGCATGCGCAGGTTATTTGGGATGCGCATGCGCAGGTTTTTTGGGATGCGCATGGCTAGTCGAGTAAAAACACGTGCGAGAGAATGCATCCCGCAGGCTAGTCGAGCAAAAACACGTGCGAGAGGATGCATCCCGCAGGCTAGTCAAGTAAAAACACGTGCGAGAGGATGCATCCCGTAGGCTAGTCGAGCACAAACACGTGCGAGAGGATGCATCCCGCAGGCTAGTCGAGCAAATACACGTGCGAGAGGATGCATCCCGCAGGCTAGTCGAGCAAAAACACGTGCGAGTGGATGCATCCCGCAGGCTAGTCGAGCAAAAACACGTGCGAGAGGATGCATCCCGCAGACTAGTCGAGTAAAAACACGTGCGAGAGGATGCTTCCCGCAGGCTAGTCGAGTAAAAACACGTGCGAGAGGATGCATCCCGCAGGCTAGTCGAGCAAAAACACGTGCGAGAGGATGCATCCCGCAGGCTAGTCGAGTAAAAACACGTGCGAGAGGATGCATCCTGCAGGCTAGTCGAGTAAAAACACGTGCGAGAGGATGCATCCCGCAGGCTAGTCGAGTAAAAACACGTGCGAGAGGATGCATCCCGCAGGCTAGTCGAGTAAAAACACGTGCGAGAGGATGCATCCCGCAGGCTAGTCGAGTAAAAACACGTGCGAGGTTTTGTGGGATGCGCATGCGCAGCTTTTTTGGGATGCGCATGGCTAGTCGAGCAAAAACACGTGCGACAGGATGCATCCCGCAGGGTAGTCGAGTAAAAACACGTGCGAGAGGATGCATCCCGCAGGCTAGTCGAGTAAAAACACGTGCGAGAGGATGCATCCCGCAGGCTAGTCGAGCAAAAACACGTGCGAGAGGATGCATCCCGCAGGCTAGTCGAGCAAAAACACGTGCGAGAGGATGCATCCCGCAGACTAGTCGAGTAAAAACACGTGCGAGAGGATGCTTCCCGCAGGCTAGTCGAGTAAAAACACGTGCGAGAGGATGCATCCCGCAGGCTAGTCGAGTAAAAACACGTGCGAGAGGATGCATCCCGCAGGCTAGTCGAGTAAAAACACGTGCGAGAGGATGCATCCCGCAGGCTAGTCGAGTAAAAACACGTGCGAGAGAATGCATCCCGCAGGCTAGTCGAGTAAAAACACGTGCGAGGTTTTGTGGGATGCGCATGCGCAGGTTTTGTGAGATGCGCATGCGCAGGTTATTTGGGATGCGCATGCGCAGGTTTTTTGGGATGCGCATGGCTAGTCGAGTAAAAACACGTGCGAGAGAATGCATCCCGCAGGCTAGTCGAGCAAAAACACGTGCGAGAGGATGCATCCCGCAGGCTAGTCAAGTAAAAACACGTGCGAGAGGATGCATCCCGTAGGCTAGTCGAGCACAAACACGTGCGAGAGGATGCATCCCGCAGGCTAGTCGAGCAAATACACGTGCGAGAGGATGCATCCCGCAGGCTAGTCGAGCAAAAACACGTGCGAGAGGATGCATCCCGCAGGCTAGTCGAGCAAAAACACGTGCGAGAGGATGCATCCCGCAGGCTAGTCGAGTAAAAACACGTGCGAAGTTTTGTGGGATGCGCATGCGGAGGTTTTTTGGGACGCGCATGCGCAGGTTTTTTGGGATGCGCATGGCTAGTCGAGTAAAAACACGTGCGAGAGGATGCATCCCGCAGGCTAGTCGAGCACAAACACGTGCGAGAGGATGCATCCCGCAGGCTAGTCGAGTAAAAACACGTGCGGGAGGATGCATCCCGCAGGCTAGTCGAGTAAAAACACGTGCGAGAGGATGCATCCCGCAGGCTAGTCGAGCAAAAACACGTGCGAGAGGATGCATCCCGCAGGCTAGTCGAGTAAAAACACGTGCGAGAGGATGAATCCTGCAGGCTACTCGAGTAAAAACACGTGCGAGAGGATGCATCCCGCAGGCTAGTCGAGTAAAAACACGTGCGAGAGAATGCATCCCGCAGGCTAGTCGAGTAAAAACACGTGCGAGGTTTTGTGGGATGCGCATGCGCAGGTTTTGTGAAATGCGCATGCGCAGGTTATTTGGGATGCGCATGCGCAGGTTTTTTGGGATGCGCATGGCTAGTCGAGTAAAAACACGTGCGAGAGAATGCATCCCGCAGGCTAGTCGAGCAAAAACACGTGCGAGAGGATGCATCCCGCAGGCTAGTCAAGTAAAAACACGTGCGAGAGGATGCATCCCGTAGGCTAGTCGAGCACAAACACGTGCGAGAGGATGCATCCCGCAGGCTAGTCGAGCAAATACACGTGCGAGAGGATGCATCCCGCAGGCTAGTCGAGCAAAAACACGTGCGAGTGGATGCATCCCGCAGGCTAGTCGAGCAAAAACACGTGCGAGAGGATGCATCCCGCAGACTAGTCGAGTAAAAACACGTGCGAGAGGATGCTTCCCGCAGGCTAGTCGAGTAAAAACACGTGCGAGAGGATGCATCCCGCAGGCTAGTCGAGTAAAAACACGTGCGAGGTTTTGTGGGATGCGCATGCGCAGCTTTTTTGGGATGCGCATGGCTAGTCGAGCAAAAACACGTGCGACAGGATGCATCCCGCAGGGTAGTCGAGTAAAAACACGTGCGAGAGAATGCATCCCGCAGGCTAGTCGAGCAAAAACACGTGCGAGAGGATGCATCCCGCAGGCTAGTCGAGCAAAAACACGTGCGAGAGGATGCATCCCGTAGGCTAGTCGAGCACAAACACGTGCGAGAGGATGCATCCCGCAGGCTAGTCGAGCAAATACACGTGCGAGAGGATGCATCCCGCAGGCTAGTCGAGCAAAAACACGTGCGAGAGGATGCATCCCGCAGGCTAGTCGAGCAAAAACACGTGCGAGAGGATGCATCCCGCAGGCTAGTCGAGTAAAAACACGTGCGAAGTTTTGTGGGATGCGCATGCGGAGGTTTTTTGGGACGCGCATGCGCAGGTTTTTTGGGATGCGCATGGCTAGTCGAGTAAAAACACGTGCGAGAGGATGCATCCCGCAGGCTAGTCGAGCACAAACACGTGCGAGAGGATGCATCCCGCAGGCTAGTCGAGTAAAAACACGTGCGGGAGGATGCATCCCGCAGGCTAGTCGAGCAAAAACACGTGCGAGAGGATGCATCCCGCAGGCTAGTCGAGTAAAAACACGTGCGAAGTTTTGTGGGATGCGCATGCGGAGGTTTTTTGGGACGCGCATGCGCAGGTTTTTTGGGATGCGCATGGCTAGTCGAGTAAAAACACGTGCGAGAGGATGCATCCCGCAGGCTAGTCGAGCAAATACACGTGCGAGAGGATGCATCCCGCAGGCTAGTCGAGCAAAAACACGTGCGAGAGGATGCATCCCGCAGGCTAGTCGAGCAAAAACACGTGCGAGAGGATGCATCCCGCAGGCTAGTCGAGTAAAAACACGTGCGAAGTTTTGTGGGATGCGCATGCGGAGGTTTTTTGGGACGCGCATGCGCAGGTTTTTTGGGATGCGCATGGCTAGTCGAGTAAAAACACGTGCGAGAGGATGCATCCCGCAGGCTAGTCGAGCACAAACACGTGCGAGAGGATGCATCCCGCAGGCTAGTCGAGTAAAAACACGTGCGGGAGGATGCATCCCGCAGGCTAGTCGAGTAAAAACACGTGCGAGAGGATGCATCCCGCAGGCTAGTCGAGCAAAAACACGTGCGAGAGGATGCATCCGCAGGCTAGTCGAGTAAAAACACGTGCGAGAGGATGAATCCTGCAGGCTACTCGAGTAAAAACACGTGCGAGAGGATGCATCCCGCAGGCTAGTCGAGTAAAAACACGTGCGAGAGAATGCATCCCGCAGGCTAGTCGAGTAAAAACACGTGCGAGGTTTTGTGGGATGCGCATGCGCAGGTTTTGTGAAATGCGCATGCGCAGGTTATTTGGGATGCGCATGCGCAGGTTTTTTGGGATGCGCATGGCTAGTCGAGTAAAAACACGTGCGAGAGAATGCATCCCGCAGGCTAGTCGAGCAAAAACACGTGCGAGAGGATGCATCCCGCAGGCTAGTCAAGTAAAAACACGTGCGAGAGGATGCATCCCGTAGGCTAGTCGAGCACAAACACGTGCGAGAGGATGCATCCCGCAGGCTAGTCGAGCAAATACACGTGCGAGAGGATGCATCCCGCAGGCTAGTCGAGCAAAAACACGTGCGAGTGGATGCATCCCGCAGGCTAGTCGAGCAAAAACACGTGCGAGAGGATGCATCCCGCAGACTAGTCGAGTAAAAACACGTGCGAGAGGATGCTTCCCGCAGGCTAGTCGAGTAAAAACACGTGCGAGAGGATGCATCCCGCAGGCTAGTCGAGTAAAAACACGTGCGAGGTTTTGTGGGATGCGCATGCGCAGCTTTTTTGGGATGCGCATGGCTAGTCGAGCAAAAACACGTGCGACAGGATGCATCCCGCAGGGTAGTCGAGTAAAAACACGTGCGAGAGGATGCATCCCGCAGGCTAGTCGAGTAAAAACACGTGCGAGAGGATGCATCCCGCAGGCTAGTCGAGCAAAAACACGTGCGAGAGGATGCATCCCGCAGGCTAGTCGAGCAAAAACACGTGCGAGAGGATGCATCCCGCAGACTAGTCGAGTAAAAACACGTGCGAGAGGATGCTTCCCGCAGGCTAGTCGAGTAAAAACACGTGCGAGAGGATGCATCCCGCAGGCTAGTCGAGTAAAAACACGTGCGAGAGGATGCATCCCGCAGGCTAGTCGAGTAAAAACACGTGCGAGAGGATGCATCCCGCAGGCTAGTCGAGTAAAAACACGTGCGAGAGAATGCATCCCGCAGGCTAGTCGAGTAAAAACACGTGCGAGGTTTTGTGGGATGCGCATGCGCAGGTTTTGTGAGATGCGCATGCGCAGGTTATTTGGGATGCGCATGCGCAGGTTTTTTGGGATGCGCATGGCTAGTCGAGTAAAAACACGTGCGAGAGAATGCATCCCGCAGGCTAGTCGAGCAAAAACACGTGCGAGAGGATGCATCCCGCAGGCTAGTCAAGTAAAAACACGTGCGAGAGGATGCATCCCGTAGGCTAGTCGAGCACAAACACGTGCGAGAGGATGCATCCCGCAGGCTAGTCGAGCAAATACACGTGCGAGAGGATGCATCCCGCAGGCTAGTCGAGCAAAAACACGTGCGAGAGGATGCATCCCGCAGGCTAGTCGAGCAAAAACACGTGCGAGTGGATGCATCCCGCAGACTAGTCGAGTAAAAACACGTGCGAGAGGATGCTTCCCGCAGGCTAGTCGAGTAAAAACACGTGCGAGAGGATGCATCCCGCAGGCTAGTCGAGTAAAAACACGTGCCGAGGTTTTGTGGGATGCGCATGCGCAGGTTTTGTGGGATGCGCATGCGCAGGTTTTTTGGGATGCGCATGGCTAGTCGAGCAAAAACACGTGCGAGAGGATGCATCCCGCAGGCTACTCGAGTACAAACACGTGCGAGAGGATGCATCCCGCAGGCTAGTCGAGTAAAAACACGTGCAAGGTTTTGTGGGATGCGCATGCGCAGGTTTTTTGGGATGCGCATGGCTAGTCGAGCAAAAACACGTGCGAGAGGATGCATCCCGCAGGCTAGTCGAGCAAAAACACGTGCGAGAGGATGCATCCCGCAGGCTAGTCGAGTAAAAACACGTGCAAGAGGATGCTTCCCGCAGGCTAGTCGAGTAAAAACACGTGCGAGAGGATGCATCCCGCAGGCTAGTCGAGTAAAAACACGTGCGAGAGGATGCGTCCCGCAGGCTAGTCGAGCAAAAACACGTGCGAGAGGATGCATCCCGCAGGCTAGTCGAGCAAAAACACGTGCGAGAGGATGCATCCCGCAGGCTAGTCGAGCAAAAACACGTGCGAGAGGATGCATCCCGCAGGCTAGTCGAGTAAAAACACGTGCGGGAGGATGCATCCCGCAGGCTAGTCGAGTAAAAACACGTGCGAGAGGATGCATCCCGCAGGCTAGTCGAGCAAAAACACGTGCGAGAGGATGCATCCCGCAGGCTAGTAGAGTAAAAACACGTGCGAGAGGATGAATCCTGCAGGCTACTCGAGTAAAAACACGTGCGAGAGGATGCATCCCGCAGGCTAGTCGAGCAAAAACACGTGCGAGAGGATGCATCCCGCAGGCTAGTCGAGTAAAAACACGTGCGAGAGGATGCATCCCGCAGGCTAGTCGAGTAAAAACACGTGCGAAGTTTTGTGGGATGCGCATGCGCAGGTTTTTTGGGACGCGCATGCGCAGGTTTTTTGGGATGCGCATGGCTAGTCGAGTAAAAACACGTGCGAGAGGATGCATCCCGCAGGCTAGTCGAGCAAAAACACGTGCGAGAGGATGCATCCCGCAGTCTAGTCGAGCAAAAACACGTGCGAGAGGATGCATCCCGCAGGCTAGTCAAGTAAAAACACGTGCGAGAGGATGCATCCCGCAGGCTAGTCCAGCACAAACACGTGCGAGAGGATGCATCCCGCAGGCTAGTCGAGCAAATACACATGCGAGAGGATGCATCCCGCAGGCTAGTCGAGCAAAAACACGTGCGAGAGGATGCATCCCGCAGGCTAGTCGAGCAAAAACACGTGCGAGAGGATGCATCCCGCAGACTAGTCGATTAAAAACACGTGCGAGAGGATGCTTCCCGCAGGCTAGTCGAGTAAAAACACGTGCGAGAGGATGAATCCTGCAGGCTACTCGAGTAAAAACACGTGCGAGAGGATGCATCCCGCAGGCTAGTCGAGCACAAACACGTGCGAGAGGATGCATCCCGCAGGGTAGTCGAGTAAAAACACGTGCGGGAGGATGCATCCCGCAGGCTAGTCGAGTAAAAACACGTGCGAGAGGATGCATCCCGCAGGCTAGTCGAGCAAAAACACGTGCGAGAGGATGCATCCCGCAGGCTAGTCGAGTAAAAACACGTGCGAGAGGATGAATCCTGCAGGCTACTCGAGTAAAAACACGTGCGAGAGGATGCATCCCGCAGGCTAGTCGAGCAAAAACACGTGCGAGAGGATGCATCCCGCAGGCTAGTCGAGCAAAGACACGTGCGAGAGGATGCATCCCGCAGGCTAGTCGAGTAAAAACACGTGCGAGAGGATGCATCCCGCAGGCTAGTCGAGTAAAAACACGTGCGAGAGGATGCATCCCGCAGGCTAGTCGAGTAAAAACACGTGCGAAGTTTTGTGGGATGCGCATGCGCAGGCTTTTTGGGATGCGCATGCGCAGGTTTTTTGGGATGCGCATGGCTAGTCGAGTAAAAACACGTGCGAGAGGATGCATCCCGCAGGCTAGTCGAGCAAAAACACGTGCGAGAGGATGCATCCCGCAGGCTAGTCGAGCAAAAACACGTGCGAGAGGATGCATCCCGCAGGCTAGTCGAGTAAAAACACGTGCGAGAGGATGCATCACGCAGGCTAGTCGAGTAAAAACACGTGCGAGAGGATGCATCCCGCAGGCTAGTCGAGCAAAAACACGTGCGAGAGGATGCATCCCGCAGGCTAGTCAAGTAAAAACACGTGCGAGAGGATGCATCCCGCAGGCTAGTCGAGCACAAACACGTGCGAGAGGATGCATCCCGCAAGCTAGTCGAGCAAATACACGTGCGAGAGGATGCATCCCGCAGGCTAGTCGAGCAAAAACACGTGCGAGAGGATGCATCCCGCAGGCTAGTCGAGCAAAAACACGTGCGAGAGGATGCATCCCGCAGGCTAGTCGAGTAAAAACACGGGCGAGAGGATGCATCCCGCAGGCTAGTCGAGTAAAAACACGTGCGAGAGAATGCATCCCGCAGGCTAGTCGAGTAAAAACACGTGCGAGGTTTTGTGGGATGCGCATGCGCAGGTTTTGTGAGATGCGCATGCGCAGGTTATTTGGGATGCGCATGCGCAGGTTTTTTGGGATGCGCATGCGCAGGTTTTTTGGGATGCGCATGGCTAGTCGAGTAAAAACACGTGCGAGAGAATGCATCCCGCAGGCTAGTCGAGCAAAAACACGTGCGAGAGGATGCATCCCGCAGGCTAGTCAAGTAAAAACACGTGCGAGAGGATGCATCCCGTAGGCTAGTCGAGCACAAACACGTGCGAGAGGATGCATCCCGCAGGCTAGTCGAGCAAATACACGTGCGAGAGGATGCATCCCGCAGGCTAGTCGAGCAAAAACACGTGCGAGAGGATGCATCCCGCAGGCTAGTCGAGCAAAAACACGTGCGAGTGGATGCATCCCGCAGACTAGTCGAGTAAAAACACGTGCGAGAGGATGCTTCCCGCAGGCTAGTCGAGTAAAAACACGTGCGAGAGGATGCATCCCGCAGGCTAGTCGAGTAAAAACACGTGCGAGGTTTTGTGGGATGCGCATGCGCAGGTTTTGTGGGATGCGCATGCGCAGGTTTTTTGGGATGCGCATGGCTAGTCGAGCAAAAACACGTGCGAGAGGATGCATCCCGCAGGCTAGTCGAGCAAAAACACGTGCGAGAGGATGCATCCCGCAGACTAGTCGAGTAAAAACACGTGCGAGAGGATGCATCCCGCAGGGTAGTCGAGTAAAAACACGTGCGAGAGGATGCATCCCGCAGGCTAGTCGAGTAAAAACACGTGCGAGAGAATGCATCCCGCAGGCTAGTCGAGTAAAAACACGTGCGAGGTTTTGTGGGATGCGCATGCGCAGGTTTTTTGGGATGCGCATGCGCAGGTTTTTTGGGATGCGCATGGCTAGTCGAGCAAAAACACGTGCGAGAGGATGCATCCCGCAGGGTAGTCGAGTAAAAACACGTGCGAGAGGATGCATCCCGCAGACTAGTCGAGTAAAAACACGTGCGAGAGGATGCATCCCGCAGGGTAGTCGAGTAAAAACACGTGCGAAAGGATGCATCCCGCAGGCTACTCGAGTAAAAACACGTGCGAGAGGATGCATCCCGCAGGCTAGTCGAGCAAAAACACGTGCGAGAGGATGCATCCCGCAGGCTAGTCAAGTAAAAACACGTGCGAGAGGATGCATCCCGCAGGCTAGTCGAGCACAAACACGTGCGAGAGGATGCATCCCGCAGGCTAGTCGAGCAAATACACATGCGAGAGGATGCATCCCGCAGGCTAGTCGAGCAAAACACGTGCGAGAGGATGCATCCCGCAGGCTAGTCGAGCAAAAACACGTGCGAGAGGATGCATCCCGCAGACTAGTCGATTAAAAACACGTGCGAGAGGATGCTTCCCGCAGGCTAGTCGAGTAAAAACACGTGCGAGAGGATGAATCCTGCAGGCTACTCGAGTAAAAACACGTGCGAGAGGATGCATCCCGCAGGCTAGTCGAGCAAAAACACGTGCGACAGGATGCATCCCGCAGGCTAGTCGAGCAAAAACACGTGCGAGAGGATGCATCCCGCAGGCTAGTCGAGTAAAAACACGTGCGAGAGGATGCATCACGCAGGCTAGTCGAGTAAAAACACGTGCGAGAGGATGCATCCCGCAGGCTAGTCGAGCAAAAACACGTGCGAGAGGATGCATCCCGCAGGCTAGTCAAGTAAAAACACGTGCGAGAGGATGCATCCCGCAGGCTAGTCGAGCACAAACACGTGCGAGAGGATGCATCCCGCAGGCTAGTCGAGCAAATACACGTGCGAGAGGATGCATCCCGCAGGCTAGTCGAGCAAAAACACGTGCGAGAGGATGCATCCCGCAGGCTAGCCGAGCAAAAACACGTGCGAGAGGATGCATCCCGCAGACTAGTCGAGTAAAAACACGTGCGAGAGGATGCTTCCCGCAGGCTAGTCGACTAAAAACACGTGCGAGAGGATGCATCCCGCAGGCTAGTCGAGTAAAAACACGTGCGAGAGGATGCATCCCGCAGGCTAGTCGAGTAAAAACACGTGCGAGGTTTTTTGGGATGCGCATGGCTAGTCGAGCAAAAACACGTGCGAGAGGATGCATCCCGCAGGCTAGTCAAGTAAAAACACGTGCGAGAGGATGCATCCCGCAGGCTAGTCGAGCACAAACACGTGCGAGAGGATGCATCCCGCAGGCTAGTCGAGCAAATACACATGCGAGAGGATGCATCCCGCAGGCTAGTCGAGCAAAAACACGTGCGAGAGGATGAATCCCGCAGGCTAGTCGAGCAAAAACACGTGCGAGAGGATGCATCCCGCAGACTAGTCGATTAAAAACACGTGCGAGAGGATGCTTCCCGCAGGCTAGTCGAGTAAAAACACGTGCGAGAGGATGAATCCTGCAGGCTACTCTAGTAAAAACACGTGCGAGAGGATGCATCCCGCAGGCTAGTCGAGCAAAAACACGTGCGAGAGGATGCATCCCGCAGTCTAGTCGAGCAAAAACACGTGCGAGAGGATGCATCCCGCAGGCTAGTCGAGTAAAAACACGTGCGGGAGGATGCATCCCGCAGGCTAGTCGAGTAAAAACACGTGCGAGAGGATGCATCCCGCAGGCTAGTCGAGTAAAAACACGTGCGAGAGGATGCATCCCGCAGGCTAGTCGAGTAAAAACACGTGCGAGAGAATGCATCCCGCAGGCTAGTCGAGTAAAAACACGTGCGAGGTTTTGTGGGATGCGCATGCGCAGGTTTTTTGGGATGCGCATGCGCAGGTTTTTTGGGATGCGCATGGCTAGTCGAGCAAAAACACGTGCGAGAGGATGCATCCCGCAGGGTAGTCGAGTAAAAACACGTGCGAGAGGATGCATCCCGCAGACTAGTCGAGTAAAAACACGTGCGAGAGGATGCATCCCGCAGGGTAGTCGAGTAAAAACACGTGCGAAAGGATGCATCCCGCAGGCTACTCGAGTAAAAACACGTGCGAGAGGATGCATCCCGCAGGCTAGTCGAGCAAAAACACGTGCGAGAGGATGCATCCCGCAGGCTAGTCAAGTAAAAACACGTGCGAGAGGATGCATCCCGCAGGCTAGTCGAGCACAAACACGTGCGAGAGGATGCATCCCGCAGGCTAGTCGAGCAAATACACATGCGAGAGGATGCATCCCGCAGGCTAGTCGAGCAAAACACGTGCGAGAGGATGCATCCCGCAGGCTAGTCGAGCAAAAACACGTGCGAGAGGATGCATCCCGCAGACTAGTCGATTAAAAACACGTGCGAGAGGATGCTTCCCGCAGGCTAGTCGAGTAAAAACACGTGCGAGAGGATGAATCCTGCAGGCTACTCGAGTAAAAACACGTGCGAGAGGATGCATCCCGCAGGCTAGTCGAGCAAAAACACGTGCGACAGGATGCATCCCGCAGGCTAGTCGAGCAAAAACACGTGCGAGAGGATGCATCCCGCAGGCTAGTCGAGTAAAAACACGTGCGAGAGGATGCATCACGCAGGCTAGTCGAGTAAAAACACGTGCGAGAGGATGCATCCCGCAGGCTAGTCGAGCAAAAACACGTGCGAGAGGATGCATCCCGCAGGCTAGTCAAGTAAAAACACGTGCGAGAGGATGCATCCCGCAGGCTAGTCGAGCACAAACACGTGCGAGAGGATGCATCCCGCAGGCTAGTCGAGCAAATACACGTGCGAGAGGATGCATCCCGCAGGCTAGTCGAGCAAAAACACGTGCGAGAGGATGCATCCCGCAGGCTAGCCGAGCAAAAACACGTGCGAGAGGATGCATCCCGCAGACTAGTCGAGTAAAAACACGTGCGAGAGGATGCTTCCCGCAGGCTAGTCGACTAAAAACACGTGCGAGAGGATGCATCCCGCAGGCTAGTCGAGTAAAAACACGTGCGAGAGGATGCATCCCGCAGGCTAGTCGAGTAAAAACACGTGCGAGGTTTTTTGGGATGCGCATGGCTAGTCGAGCAAAAACACGTGCGAGAGGATGCATCCCGCAGGCTAGTCAAGTAAAAACACGTGCGAGAGGATGCATCCCGCAGGCTAGTCGAGCACAAACACGTGCGAGAGGATGCATCCCGCAGGCTAGTCGAGCAAATACACATGCGAGAGGATGCATCCCGCAGGCTAGTCGAGCAAAAACACGTGCGAGAGGATGAATCCCGCAGGCTAGTCGAGCAAAAACACGTGCGAGAGGATGCATCCCGCAGACTAGTCGATTAAAAACACGTGCGAGAGGATGCTTCCCGCAGGCTAGTCGAGTAAGAACACGTGCGAGAGGATGAATCCTGCAGGCTACTCTAGTAAAAACACGTGCGAGAGGATGCATCCCGCAGGCTAGTCGAGCAAAAACACGTGCGAGAGGATGCATCCCGCAGTCTAGTCGAGCAAAAACACGTGCGAGAGGATGCATCCCGCAGGCTAGTCGAGTAAAAACACGTGCGGGAGGATGCATCCCGCAGGCTAGTCGAGTAAAAACACGTGCGAGAGGATGCATCCCGCAGGCTAGTCGAGCAAAAACACGTGCGAGAGGATGCATCCCGCAGGCTAGTCGATTAAAAACACGTGCGAGAGGATGAATCCTGCAGGCTACTCGAGTAAAAACACGTGCGAGAGGATGCATCCCGCAGGCTAGTCGAGCAAAAACACGTGCGAGAGGATGCATCCCGCAGGCTAGTCGAGCAAAAACACGTGCGAGAGGATGCATCCCGCAGGCTAGTCGAGTAAAAACACGTGCGAGAGGATGCATCCCGCAGGCTAGTCGAGTAAAAACACGTGCGAGAGGATGCATCCCGCAGGCTAGTCGAGTAAAAACACGTGCGAAGTTTTGTGGGATGCGCATGCGCAGGTTTTTTGGGATGCGCATGCGCAGGTTTTTTGGGATGCGCATGGCTAGTCGAGTAAAAACACGTGCGAGAGGATGCATCCCGCAGGCTAGTCGAGCAAAACACGTGCGAGAGGATGCATCCCGCAGGCTAGTCGAGCAAAAACACGTGCGAGAGTATGCATCCCGCAGACTAGTCGATTAAAAACACGTGCGAGAGTATGCATCCCGCAGACTAGTCGATTAAAAACACGTGCGAGAGGATGCTTCCCGCAGGCTAGTCGAGTAAAAACACGTGCGAGAGGATGAATCCTGCTGGCTACTCGAGTAAAAACACGTGCGAGAGGATGCATCCCGCAGGCTAGTCGAGTAAAAACACGTGCGAAGTTTTGTGGGATGCGCATGCGCAGGTTTTTTGGGATGCGCATGGCTAGTCGAGTAAAAACACGTGCGAGAGGATGCATCCCGCAGGCTAGTCGAGCAAAAACACGTGCGAGAGGATGCATCCCGCAGGCTAGTCGAGCAAAAACACGTGCGAGAGGATGCATCCCGCAGGCTAGTCAAGTAAAAACACGTGCGAGAGGATGCATCCCGCAGGCTAGTCGAGCACAAACACGTGCGAGAGGATGCATCCCGCAGGCTAGTCGAGCAAATACACGTGCGAGAGGATGCATCCCGCAGGCTAGTCGAGCAAAAACACGTGCGAGAGGATGCATCCCGCAGGCTAGTCGAGCAAAAACACGTGCGAGAGGATGCATCCCGCAGACTAGTCGAGTAAAAACACGTGCGAGAGGATGCTTCCCGCAGGCTAGTCGAGTAAAAACACGTGCGAGAGGATGCATCCCGCAGGCTAGTCGAGTAAAAACATGTGCGAGAGGATGCATCCCGCAGGCTAGTCGAGTAAAAACACGTGCGAGAGGATGCATCCCGCAGGCTAATCGAGTAAAAACACGTGCGAGGTTTTGTGGGATGCGCATGCGCAGGTTTTGTGGGATGCGCATGCGCAGGTTTTTTGGGATGCGCATGGCTAGTCGAGCAAAAACACGTGCGAGAGGATGCATCCCGCAGGCTAGTCGAGTAAAAACACGTGCGAGAGGATGCATCCCGCAGGCTAGTCGAGTAAAAACACGTGCGAGAGGATGCATCCCGCAGGCTAGTCGAGCACAAACACGTGCGAGAGGATGCATCCCGCAGGCTAGTCGTGCAAAAACACGTGCGAGAGGATGCATCCCGCAGGCTAGTCGAGCAAAAACACGTGCGAGAGGATGCATCCCGCAGGCTAGTCGAGTAAAAACACGTGCGAGAGGATGAATCCCGCAGGCTAGTCGCGTAAAAACACGTGCGAGAGGATGCATCCCGCAGGCTGGTCGAGTAAAAACACGTGCGAGAGGATGCGTCCCGCAGGCTGGTCGAGCAAAAACACGTGCGAGAGGATGCATCCCGCAGGCTAGTCGAGCAAAAACACGTGCGAGAGGATGCATCCCGCAGGCTAGTCGAGTAAAAACACGTGCGAGAGGATGCATCCCGCAGGCTAGTCGAGTAAAAACACGTGCGAGGTTTTGTGGGATGCGCATGCGCAGGTTTTGTGGGATGCGCATGCGCAGGTTTTTTGGGATGCGCATGGCTAGTCGAGCAAAAACACGTGCGAGAGGATGCATCCCGCAGGCTAGTCGAGTAAAAACACGTGCGAGAGGATGCATCCCGCAGGCTAGTCGAGTAAAAACACGTGCGAGAGGATGCATCCCGCAGGCTAGTCGAGCACAAACACGTGCGAGAGGATGCAACCCGCAGGCTAGTCGAGCAAAAACACGTGCGAGAGGATGCATCCCGCAGGCTAGTCGAGTAAAAACACGTGCGAGAGGATGCATCCCGCAGGCTAGTCGAGTAAAAACACGTGCGAGGTTTTGTGGGATGCGCATGCGCAGGTTTTGTGGGATGCGCATGCGCAGGTTTTTTGGGATGCGCATGGCTAGTCGAGCAAAAACACGTGCGAGAGGATGCATCCCGCAGGCTAGTCGAGTAAAAACACGTGCGAGAGGATGCATCCCGCAGGCTAGTCGAGTAAAAACACGTGCGAGAGGATGCATCCCGCAGGCTAGTCGAGCACAAACACGTGCGAGAGGATGCATCCCGCAGGCTAGTCGAGCAAAAACACGTGCGAGAGGATGCATCCCGCAGGCTAGTCGAGCAAAAACACGTGCGAGAGGATGCATCCCGCAGGCTAGTCGAGTAAAAACACGTGCGAGAGGATGAATCCCGCAGGCTAGTCGCGTAAAAACACGTGCGAGAGGATGCATCCCGCAGGCTAGTCGAGTAAAAACACGTGCGAGAGGATGCGTCCCGCAGGCTGGTCGAGCAAAAACACGTGCGAGAGGATGCATCCCGCAGGCTAGTCGAGCAAAAACACGTGCGAGAGGATGCATCCCGCAGGCTAGTCGAGTAAAAACACGTGCGAGAGGATGCATCACGCAGGCTAGTCGAGTAAAAACACGTGCGAGAGGATGCATCCCGCAGGCTAGTCAAGTAAAAACACGTGCGAGAGGATGCATCCCGCAGGCTAGTCGAGCACAAACACGTGCGAGAGGATGCATCCCGCAGGCTAGTCGAGTAAAAACACGTGCGAGAGGATGCATCCCGCAGGCTAGTCGAGTAAAAACACGTGCGAGGTTTTGTGGGATGCGCATGCGCAGGTTTTGTGGGATGCGCATGCGCAGGTTTTTTGGGATGCGCATGGCTAGTCGAGCAAAAACACGTGCGAGAGGATGCATCCCGCAGGCTAGTCAAGTAAAAACACGTGCGAGAGGATGCATCCCGCAGGCTAGTCGAGCACAAACACGTGCGAGAGGATGCATCCCGCAGGCTAGTCGAGCAAATACACGTGCGAGAGGATGCATCCCGCAGGCTAGTCGAGCAAAAACACGTGCGAGAGGATGCATCCCGCAGGCTAGCCGAGCAAAAACACGTGCGAGAGGATGCATCCCGCAGACTAGTCGAGTAAAAACACGTGCGAGAGGATGCTTCCCGCAGGCTAGTCGACTAAAAACACGTGCGAGAGGATGCATCCCGCAGGCTAGTCGAGTAAAAACACGTGCGAGAGGATGCATCCCGCAGGCTAGTCGAGTAAAAACACGTGCGAGGTTTTGTGGGATGCGCATGCGCAGGTTTTGTGGGATGCGCATGCGCAGGTTTTTTGGGATGCGCATGGCTAGTCGAGTAAAAACACGTGCGAGAGGATGCATCCCGCAGGCTAGTCGAGTAAAAACACGTGCGAGAGGATGCATCCCGCAGGCTAGTCGAGTAAAAACCCGTGCGAGAGGATGCATCCCGCAGGCTAGTCGAGTAAAAACACGTGCGAGAGAATGCATCCCGCAGGCTAGTCGAGTAAAAACACGTGCGAGGTTTTGTGGGATGCGCATGCGCAGGTTTTGTGAGATGCGCATGCGCAGGTTATTTGGGATGCGCATGCGCAGGTTTTTTGGGATGCGCATGGCTAGTCGAGTAAAAACACGTGCGAGAGGATGCATCCCGCAGGCTAGTCGAGCAAAAACACGTGCGAGAGGATGCATCCCGCAGGCTAGTCAAGTAAAAACACGTGCGAGAGGATGCATCCCGTAGGCTAGTCGAGAACAAACACGTGCGAGAGGATGCATCCCGCAGGCTAGTCGAGCAAATACACGTGCGAGAGGATGCATCCCGCAGGCTAGTCTAGCAAAAACACGTGCGAGAGGATGCATCCCGCAGGCTAGTCGAGCAAAAACACGTGCGAGTGGATGCATCCCGCAGACTAGTCGAGTAAAAACACGTGCGAGAGGATGCTTCCCGCAGGCTAGTCGAGTAAAAACACGTGCGAGAGGATGCATCCCGCAGGCTAGTCGAGTAAAAACACGTGCGAGGTTTTGTGGGATGCGCATGCGCAGGTTTTGTGGGATGCGCATGCGCAGGTTTTTTGGGATGCGCATGCGCAGGTTTTTTGGGATGCGCATGGCTAGTCGAGCAAAAACACGTGCGAGAGGATGCATCCCGCAGGCTAGTCGAGCAAAAACACGTGCGAGAGGATGCATCCCGGAGGCTAGTCGAGCAAAAACACGTGCGATAGGATGCATCCCGCAGGCTAGTCGAGCAAAAACACGTGCGAGAGGATGCATCCCGCAGGCTAGTCGAGTAAAAACACGTGCGAGAGGATGCATCCCGCAGGCTACTCGAGTAAAAACACGTGCGAGAGGATGCATCCCGCAGGCTAGTCGAGTAAAAACACGTGCGAGGTTTTGTGGGATGCACATGCGCAGGTTTTTTGGGATGCGCATGGCTAGTCGAGCAAAAACACGTGCGAGAGGATGCATCCCGCAGGCTAGTCGAGCAAAAACACGTGCGAGAGAATGCATCCCGCAGGCTAGTCGAGTAAAAACACGTGCAAGAGGATGCTTCCCGCAGGGTAGTCGAGTAAAAACACGTGCGAGAGGATGCATCCCGCAGGCTAGTCGAGTAAAAACACGTGCGAGAGGATGCGTCCCGCAGGCTAGTCGAGCAAAAACACGTGCGAGAGGATGCATCCCGCAGGCTAGTCGAGCAAAAACACGTGCGAGAGGATGCATCCCGCAGGCTAGTCAAGTAAAAACACGTGCGAGAGGATGCATCCCGCAGGCTAGTCGAGCACAAACACGTGCGAGAGGATGCATCCCGCAGGCTAGTCGAGCAAATACACATGCGAGAGGATGCATCCCGCAGGCTAGTCGAGCAAAAACACGTGCGAGAGGATGAATCCCGCAGGCTAGTCGAGCAAAAACACGTGCGAGAGGATGCATCCCGCAGACTAGTCGATTAAAAACACGTGCGAGAGGATGCTTCCCGCAGGCTAGTCGAGTAAAAACACGTGCGAGAGGATGAATCCTGCAGGCTACTCTAGTAAAAACACGTGCGAGAGGATGCATCCCGCAGGCTAGTCGAGCAAAAACACGTGCGAGAGGATGCATCCCGCAGTCTAGTCGAGCAAAAACACGTGCGAGAGGATGCATCCCGCAGGCTAGTCGAGTAAAAACACGTGCGGGAGGATGCATCCCGCAGGCTAGTCGAGTAAAAACACGTGCGAGAGGATGCATCCCGCAGGCTAGTCGAGTAAAAACACGTGCGAAGTTTTGTGGGATGCGCATGCGCAGGCTTTTTGGGATGCGCATGCGCAGGTTTTTTGGGATGCGCATGGCTAGTCGTGTAAAAACACGTGCGAGAGGATGCATGCCGCAGGCTAGTCGAGCAAAAACACGTGCGAGAGGATGCATCCCGCAGGCTAGTCGAGCAAAAACACGTGCGAGAGGATGCATCCCGCAGGCTAGTCGAGTAAAAACACGTGCGAGAGGATGCATCACGCAGGCTAGTCGAGTAAAAACACGTGCGAGAGGATGCATCCCGCAGGCTAGTCGAGTAAAAACACGTGCGGGAGGATGCATCCCGCAGGCTAGTCGAGTAAAAACACGTGCGAGAGGATGCATCCCGCAGGCTAGTCGAGTAAAAACACGTGAAAAGTTTTGTGGGATGCGCATGCGCAGGCTTTTTGGGATGCGCATGCGCAGGTTTTTTGGGATGCGCATGGCTAGTCGAGTAAAAACACGTGCGAGAGGATGCATCCCGCAGGCTAGTCGAGCAAAAACACGTGCGAGAGGATGCATCCCGCAGGCTAGTCGAGCAAAAACACGTGCGAGAGGATGCATCCCGCAGGCTAGTCGAGTAAAAACACGTGCGAGAGGATGCATCCCGCAGGCTAGTCGAGCAAAAACACGTGCGAGAGGATGCATCCCGCAGGCTAGTCGAGCAAAGACACGTGCGAGAGGATGCATCCCGCAGGCTAGTCGAGTAAAAACACGTGCGAGAGGATGCATCCCGCAGGCTAGTCGAGTAAAAACACGTGCGAGAGGATGCATCCCGCAGGCTAGTCGAGTAAAAACACGTGCGAAGTTTTGTGGGATGCGCATGCGCAGGCTTTTTGGGATGCGCATGCGCAGGTTTTTTGGGATGCGCATGGCTAGTCGAGTAAAAACACGTGCGAGAGGATGCATCCCGCAGGCTAGTCGAGCAAAAACACGTGCGAGAGGATGCATCCCGCAGGCTAGTCGAGCAAAAACACGTGCGAGAGGATGCATCCCGCAGGCTAGTCGATAAAAACACGTGCGAGAGGATGCATCACGCAGGCTAGTCGAGTAAAAACACGTGCGAGAGGATGCATCCCGCAGGCTAGTCGAGCAAAAACACGTGCGAGAGGATGCATCCCGCAGGCTAGTCGAGCAAATACACGTGCGAGAGGATGCATCCCGCAGGCTAGTCGAGCAAAAACACGTGCGAGAGGATGCATCCCGCAGGCTAGTCGAGCAAAAACACGTGCGAGAGGATGCATCCCGCAGGCTAGTCGAGTAAAAACACGTGCGAGAGGATGCATCCCGCAGGCTAGTCGAGTAAAAACACGTGCGAGAGAATGCATCCCGCAGGCTAGTCGAGTAAAAACACGTGCGAGGTTTTGTGGGATGCGCATGCGCAGGTTTTGTGAGATGCGCATGCGCAGGTTATTTGGGATGCGCATGCGCAGGTTTTTTGGGATGCGCATGCGCAGGTTTTTTGGGATGCGCATGGCTAGTCGAGTAAAAACACGTGCGAGAGAATGCATCCCGCAGGCTAGTCGAGCAAAAACACGTGCGAGAGGATGCATCCCGCAGGCTAGTCAAGTAAAAACACGTGCGAGAGGATGCATCCCGTAGGCTAGTCGAGCACAAACACGTGCGAGAGGATGCATCCCGCAGGCTAGTCGAGCAAATACACGTGCGAGAGGATGCATCCCGCAGGCTAGTCGAGCAAAAACACGTGCGAGAGGATGCATCCCGCAGGCTAGTCGAGCAAAAACACGTGCGAGTGGATGCATCCCGCAGACTAGTCGAGTAAAAACACGTGCGAGAGGATGCTTCCCGCAGGCTAGTCGAGTAAAAACACGTGCGAGAGGATGCATCCCGCAGGCTAGTCGAGTAAAAACACGTGCGAGGTTTTGTGGGATGCGCATGCGCAGGTTTTCTGGGATGCGCATGCGCAGGTTTTTTGGGATGCGCATGCGCAGGTTTTTTGGGATGCGCATGGCTAGTCGAGTAAAAACACGTGCGAGAGAATGCATCCCGCGGGCTAGTCGAGCAAAAACACGTGCGAGAGGATGCATCCCGCAGGCTAGTCAAGTAAAAACACGTGCGAGAGGATGCATCCCGTAGGCTAGTCGAGCACAAACACGTGCGAGAGGATGCATCCCGCAGGCTAGTCGAGCAAATACACGTGCGAGAGGATGCATCCCGCAGGCTAGTCGAGCAAAAACACGTGCGAGAGGATGCATCCCGCAGGCTAGTCGAGCAAAAACACGTGCGAGTGGATGCATCCCGCAGACTAGTCGAGTAAAAACACGTGCGAGAGGATGCTTCCCGCAGGCTAGTCGAGTAAAAACACGTGCGAGAGGATGCATCCCGCAGGCTAGTCGAGTAAAAACACGTGCGAGGTTTTGTGGGATGCGCATGCGCAGGTTTTGTGGGATGCGCATGCGCAGGTTTTTTGGGATGCGCATGGCTAGTCGAGCAAAAACACGTGCGAGAGGATGCATCCCGCAGGCTAGTCGAGCAAAAACACGTGCGAGAGGATGCATCCCGCAGACTAGTCGAGTAAAAACACGTGCGAGAGGATGCATCCCGCAGGGTAGTCGAGTAAAAACACGTGCGAGAGGATGCATCCCGCAGGCTAGTCGAGTAAAAACACGTGCGAGAGGATGCATCCCGCAGGCTAGTCGAGCAAAGACACGTGCGAGAGGATGCATCCCGCAGGCTAGTCGAGTAAAAACACGTGCGAGAGGATGCATCCCGCAGGCTAGTCGAGTAAAAACACGTGCGAGAGGATGCATCCCGCAGGCTAGTCGAGTAAAAACACGTGCGAAGTTTTGTGGGATGCGCATGCGCAGGCTTTTTGGGATGCGCATGCGCAGGTTTTTTGGGATGCGCATGGCTAGTCGAGTAAAAACACGTGCGAGAGGATGCATCCCGCAGGCTAGTCGAGCAAAAACACGTGCGAGAGGATGCATCCCGCAGGCTAGTCGAGCAAAAACACGTGCGAGAGGATGCATCCCGCAGGCTAGTCGATAAAAACACGTGCGAGAGGATGCATCACGCAGGCTAGTCGAGTAAAAACACGTGCGAGAGGATGCATCCCGCAGGCTAGTCGAGCACAAACACGTGCGAGAGGATGCATCCCGCAGGCTAGTCGAGCAAATACACGTGCGAGAGGATGCATCCCGCAGGCTAGTCGAGCAAAAACACGTGCGAGAGGATGCATCCCGCAGGCTAGTCGAGCAAAAACACGTGCGAGAGGATGCATCCCGCAGGCTAGTCGAGTAAAAACACGTGCGAGAGGATGCATCCCGCAGGCTAGTCGAGTAAAAACACGTGCGAGAGAATGCATCCCGCAGGCTAGTCGAGTAAAAACACGTGCGAGGTTTTGTGGGATGCGCATGCGCAGGTTTTGTGAGATGCGCATGCGCAGGTTATTTGGGATGCGCATGCGCAGGTTTTTTGGGATGCGCATGCGCAGGTTTTTTGGGATGCGCATGGCTAGTCGAGTAAAAACACGTGCGAGAGAATGCATCCCGCAGGCTAGTCGAGCAAAAACACGTGCGAGAGGATGCATCCCGCAGGCTAGTCAAGTAAAAACACGTGCGAGAGGATGCATCCCGTAGGCTAGTCGAGCACAAACACGTGCGAGAGGATGCATCCCGCAGGCTAGTCGAGCAAATACACGTGCGAGAGGATGCATCCCGCAGGCTAGTCGAGCAAAAACACGTGCGAGAGGATGCATCCCGCAGGCTAGTCGAGCAAAAACACGTGCGAGTGGATGCATCCCGCAGACTAGTCGAGTAAAAACACGTGCGAGAGGATGCTTCCCGCAGGCTAGTCGAGTAAAAACACGTGCGAGAGGATGCATCCCGCAGGCTAGTCGAGTAAAAACACGTGCGAGGTTTTGTGGGATGCGCATGCGCAGGTTTTCTGGGATGCGCATGCGCAGGTTTTTTGGGATGCGCATGCGCAGGTTTTTTGGGATGCGCATGGCTAGTCGAGTAAAAACACGTGCGAGAGAATGCATCCCGCGGGCTAGTCGAGCAAAAACACGTGCGAGAGGATGCATCCCGCAGGCTAGTCAAGTAAAAACACGTGCGAGAGGATGCATCCCGTAGGCTAGTCGAGCACAAACACGTGCGAGAGGATGCATCCCGCAGGCTAGTCGAGCAAATACACGTGCGAGAGGATGCATCCCGCAGGCTAGTCGAGCAAAAACACGTGCGAGAGGATGCATCCCGCAGGCTAGTCGAGCAAAAACACGTGCGAGTGGATGCATCCCGCAGACTAGTCGAGTAAAAACACGTGCGAGAGGATGCTTCCCGCAGGCTAGTCGAGTAAAAACACGTGCGAGAGGATGCATCCCGCAGGCTAGTCGAGTAAAAACACGTGCGAGGTTTTGTGGGATGCGCATGCGCAGGTTTTGTGGGATGCGCATGCGCAGGTTTTTTGGGATGCGCATGGCTAGTCGAGCAAAAACACGTGCGAGAGGATGCATCCCGCAGGCTAGTCGAGCTAAAACACGTGCGAGAGGATGCATCCCGCAGACTAGTCGAGTAAAAACACGTGCGAGAGGATGCATCCCGCAGGGTAGTCGAGTAAAAACACGTGCGAGAGGATGCATCCCGCAGGCTAGTCGAGTAAAAACACGTGCGAGAGGATGCATCCCGCAGGCTAGTCGAGCAAAAACACGTGCGAGAGGATGCATCCCGCAGGCTAGTCGAGCAAAAACACGTGCGAGAGGATGCATCCCGCAGACTAGTCGAGTAAAAACACGTGCGAGAGGATGCATCCCGCAGGCTAGTCGAGTAAAAACACGTGCGAGAGGATGCATCCCGCAGGCTAGTCGAGTAAAAACACGTGCGAGAGGATGCATCCCGCAGGCTAGTCGAGTAAAAACACGTGCGAGAGAATGCATCCCGCAGGCTAGTCGAGTAAAAACACGTGCGAGGTTTTGTGGGATGCGCATGCGCAGGTTTTTTGGGATGCGCATGCGCAGGTTTTTTGGGATGCGCATGGCTAGTCGAGCAAAAACACGTGCGAGAGGATGCATCCCGCAGGGTAGTCGAGTAAAAACACGTGCGAGAGGATGCATCCCGCAGACTAGTCGAGTAAAAACACGTGCGAGAGGATGCATCCCGCAGGGTAGTCGAGTAAAAACACGTGCGAAAGGATGCATCCCGCAGGCTACTCGAGTAAAAACACGTGCGAGAGGATGCATCCCGCAGGCTAGTCGAGCAAAAACACGTGCGAGAGGATGCATCCCGCAGGCTAGTCAAGTAAAAACACGTGCGAGAGGATGCATCCCGCAGGCTAGTCGAGCACAAACACGTGCGAGAGGATGCATCCCGCAGGCTAGTCGAGCAAATACACATGCGAGAGGATGCATCCCGCAGGCTAGTCGAGCAAAACACGTGCGAGAGGATGCATCCCGCAGGCTAGTCGAGCAAAAACACGTGCGAGAGGATGCATCCCGCAGACTAGTCGATTAAAAACACGTGCGAGAGGATGCTTCCCGCAGGCTAGTCGAGTAAAAACACGTGCGAGAGGATGAATCCTGCAGGCTACTCGAGTAAAAACACGTGCGAGAGGATGCATCCCGCAGGCTAGTCGAGCAAAAACACGTGCGACAGGATGCATCCCGCAGGCTAGTCGAGCAAAAACACGTGCGAGAGGATGCATCCCGCAGGCTAGTCGAGTAAAAACACGTGCGAGAGGATGCATCACGCAGGCTAGTCGAGTAAAAACACGTGCGAGAGGATGCATCCCGCAGGCTAGTCGAGCAAAAACACGTGCGAGAGGATGCATCCCGCAGGCTAGTCAAGTAAAAACACGTGCGAGAGGATGCATCCCGCAGGCTAGTCGAGCACAAACACGTGCGAGAGGATGCATCCCGCAGGCTAGTCGAGCAAATACACGTGCGAGAGGATGCATCCCGCAGGCTAGTCGAGCAAAAACACGTGCGAGAGGATGCATCCCGCAGGCTAGCCGAGCAAAAACACGTGCGAGAGGATGCATCCCGCAGACTAGTCGAGTAAAAACACGTGCGAGAGGATGCTTCCCGCAGGCTAGTCGACTAAAAACACGTGCGAGAGGATGCATCCCGCAGGCTAGTCGAGTAAAAACACGTGCGAGAGGATGCATCCCGCAGGCTAGTCGAGTAAAAACACGTGCGAGGTTTTGTGGGATGCGCATGCGCAGGTTTTGTGGGATGCGCATGCGCAGGTTTTTTGGGATGCGCATGGCTAGTCGAGTAAAAACACGTGCGAGAGGATGCATCCCGCAGGCTAGTCGAGTAAAAACACGTGCGAGAGGATGCATCCCGCAGGCTAGTCGTGTAAAAACCCGTGCGAGAGGATGCATCCCGCAGGCTAGTCGAGTAAAAACACGTGCGAGAGAATGCATCCCGCAGGCTAGTCGAGTAAAAACACGTGCGAGGTTTTGTGGGATGCGCATGCGCAGGTTTTGTGAGATGCGCATGCGCAGGTTATTTGGGATGCGCATGCGCAGGTTTTTTGGGATGCGCATGGCTAGTCGAGTAAAAACACGTGCGAGAGGATGCATCCCGCAGGCTAGTCGAGCAAAAACACGTGCGAGAGGATGCATCCCGCAGGCTAGTCAAGTAAAAACACGTGCGAGAGGATGCATCCCGTAGGCTAGTCGAGAACAAACACGTGCGAGAGGATGCATCCCGCAGGCTAGTCGAGCAAATACACGTGCGAGAGGATGCATCCCGCAGGCTAGTCTAGCAAAAACACGTGCGAGAGGATGCATCCCGCAGGCTAGTCGAGCAAAAACACGTGCGAGTGGATGCATCCCGCAGACTAGTCGAGTAAAAACACGTGCGAGAGGATGCTTCCCGCAGGCTAGTCGAGTAAAAACACGTGCGAGAGGATGCATCCCGCAGGCTAGTCGAGTAAAAACACGTGCGAGGTTTTGTGGGATGCGCATGCGCAGGTTTTGTGGGATGCGCATATGCAGGTTTTTTGGGATGCGCATGGCTAGTCGAGCAAAAACACGTGCGAGAGGATGCATCCCGCAGGCTAGTCGAGCAAAAACACGTGCGAGAGGATGCATCCCGGAGGCTAGTCGAGCAAAAACACGTGCGATAGGATGCATCCCGCAGGCTAGTCGAGCAAAAACACGTGCGAGAGGATGCATCCCGCAGGCTAGTCGAGTAAAAACACGTGCGAGAGGATGCATCCCGCAGGCTACTCGAGTAAAAACACGTGCGAGAGGATGCATCCCGCAGGCTAGTCGAGTAAAAACACGTGCGAGGTTTTGTGGGATGCGCATGCGCAGGTTTTTTGGGATGCGCATGGCTAGTCGAGCAAAAACACGTGCGAGAGGATGCATCCCGCAGGCTAGTCGAGTAAAAACACGTGCGAGAGGATGCATCCCGCAGGCTAGTCGAGTAAAAACACGTGCGAGGTTTTGTGGGATGCGCATGCGCAGGTTTTGTGGGATGCGCATATGCAGGTTTTTTGGGATGCGCATGGCTAGTCGAGCAAAAACACGTGCGAGAGGATGCATCCCGCAGGCTAGTCGAGTAAAAACACGTGCGAGAGGATGCATCCCGCAGGCTAGTCGAGTAAAAACACGTGCGAGAGGATGCATCCCGCAGGCTAGTCGAGCACAAACACGTGCGAGAGGATGCATCCCGCAGGCTAGTCGTGCAAAAACACGTGCGAGAGGATGCATCCCGCAGGCTAGTCGAGCAAAAACACGTGCGAGAGGATGCATCCCGCAGGCTAGTCGAGTAAAAACACGTGCGAGAGGATGAATCCCGCAGGCTAGTCGCGTAAAAACACGTGCGAGAGGATGCATCCCGCAGGCTGGTCGAGTAAAAACACGTGCGAGAGGATGCGTCCCGCAGGCTGGTCGAGCAAAAACACGTGCGAGAGGATGCATCCCGCAGGCTAGTCGAGCAAAAACACGTGCGAGAGGATGCATCCCGCAGGCTAGTCGAGTAAAAACACGTGCGAGAGGATGCATCCCGCAGGCTAGTCGAGTAAAAACACGTGCGAGGTTTTGTGGGATGCGCATGCGCAGGTTTTGTGGGATGCGCATGCGCAGGTTTTTTGGGATGCGCATGGCTAGTCGAGCAAAAACACGTGCGAGAGGATGCATCCCGCAGGCTAGTCGAGTAAAAACACGTGCGAGTGGATGCATCCCGCAGACTAGTCGAGTAAAAACACGTGCGAGAGGATGCTTCCCGCAGGCTAGTCGAGTAAAAACACGTGCGAGAGGATGCATCCCGCAGGCTAGTCGAGTAAAAACACGTGCGAGGTTTTGTGGGATGCGCATGCGCAGGTTTTGTGGGATGCGCATATGCAGGTTTTTTGGGATGCGCATGGCTAGTCGAGCAAAAACACGTGCGAGAGGATGCATCCCGCAGGCTAGTCGAGCAAAAACACGTGCGAGAGGATGCATCCCGGAGGCTAGTCGAGCAAAAACACGTGCGATAGGATGCATCCCGCAGGCTAGTCGAGCAAAAACACGTGCGAGAGGATGCATCCCGCAGGCTAGTCGAGTAAAAACACGTGCGAGAGGATGCATCCCGCAGGCTACTCGAGTAAAAACACGTGCGAGAGGATGCATCCCGCAGGCTAGTCGAGTAAAAACACGTGCGAGGTTTTGTGGGATGCGCATGCGCAGGTTTTTTGGGATGCGCATGGCTAGTCGAGCAAAAACACGTGCGAGAGGATGCATCCCGCAGGCTAGTCAAGTAAAAACACGTGCGAGAGGATGCATCCCGCAGGCTAGTCGAGCACAAACACGTGCGAGAGGATGCATCCCGCAGGCTAGTCGAGCAAATACACATGCGAGAGGATGCATCCCGCAGGCTAGTCGAGCAAAAACACGTGCGAGAGGATGAATCCCGCAGGCGAGTCGAGCAAAAACACGTGCGAGAGGATGCATCCCGCAGACTAGTCGATTAAAAACACGTGCGAGAGGATGCTTCCCGCAGGCTAGTCGAGTAAAAACACGTGCGAGAGGATGAATCCTGCAGGCTACTCTAGTAAAAACACGTGCGAGAGGATGCATCCCGCAGGCTAGTCGAGCAAAAACACGTGCGAGAGGATGCATCCCGCAGTCTAGTCGAGCAAAAACACGTGCGAGAGGATGCATCCCGCAGGCTAGTCGAGTAAAAACACGTGCGGGAGGATGCATCCCGCAGGCTAGTCGAGTAAAAACACGTGCGAGAGGATGCATCCCGCAGGCTAGTCGAGCAAAAACACGTGCGAGAGGATGCATCCCGCAGGCTAGTCGATTAAAAACACGTGCGAGAGGATGAATCCTGCAGGCTACTCGAGTAAAAACACGTGCGAGAGGATGCATCCCGCAGGCTAGTCGAGCAAAAACACGTGCGAGAGGATGCATCCCGCAGGCTAGTCGAGCAAAAACACGTGCGAGAGGATGCATCCCGCAGGCTAGTCGAGTAAAAACACGTGCGAGAGGATGCATCCCGCAGGCTAGTCGAGTAAAAACACGTGCGAGAGGATGCATCCCGCAGGCTAGTCGAGTAAAAACACGTGCGAAGTTTTGTGGGATGCGCATGCGCAGGTTTTTTGGGATGCGCATGCGCAGGTTTTTTGGGATGCGCATGGCTAGTCGAGTAAAAACACGTGCGAGAGGATGCATCCCGCAGGCTAGTCGAGCAAAACACGTGCGAGAGGATGCATCCCGCAGGCTAGTCGAGCAAAAACACGTGCGAGAGTATGCATCCCGCAGACTAGTCGATTAAAAACACGTGCGAGAGTATGCATCCCGCAGACTAGTCGATTAAAAACACGTGCGAGAGGATGCTTCCCGCAGGCTAGTCGAGTAAAAACACGTGCGAGAGGATGAATCCTGCTGGCTACTCGAGTAAAAACACGTGCGAGAGGATGCATCCCGCAGGCTAGTCGAGTAAAAACACGTGCGAAGTTTTGTGGGATGCGCATGCGCAGGTTTTTTGGGATGCGCATGGCTAGTCGAGTAAAAACACGTGCGAGAGGATGCATCCCGCAGGCTAGTCGAGCAAAAACACGTGCGAGAGGATGCATCCCGCAGGCTAGTCGAGCAAAAACACGTGCGAGAGGATGCATCCCGCAGGCTAGTCAAGTAAAAACACGTGCGAGAGGATGCATCCCGCAGGCTAGTCGAGCACAAACACGTGCGAGAGGATGCATCCCGCAGGCTAGTCGAGCAAATACACGTGCGAGAGGATGCATCCCGCAGGCTAGTCGAGCAAAAACACGTGCGAGAGGATGCATCCCGCAGGCTAGTCGAGCAAAAACACGTGCGAGAGGATGCATCCCGCAGACTAGTCGAGTAAAAACACGTGCGAGAGGATGCTTCCCGCAGGCTAGTCGAGTAAAAACACGTGCGAGAGGATGCATCCCGCAGGCTAATCGAGTAAAAACACGTGCGAGGTTTTGTGGGATGCGCATGCGCAGGTTTTGTGGGATGCGCATGCGCAGGTTTTTTGGGATGCGCATGGCTAGTCGAGCAAAAACACGTGCGAGAGGATGCATCCCGCAGGCTAGTCGAGTAAAAACACGTGCGAGAGGATGCATCCCGCAGGCTAGTCGAGTAAAAACACGTGCGAGAGGATGCATCCCGCAGGCTAGTCGAGCACAAACACGTGCGAGAGGATGCATCCCGCAGGCTAGTCGTGCAAAAACACGTGCGAGAGGATGCATCCCGCAGGCTAGTCGAGCAAAAACACGTGCGAGAGGATGCATCCCGCAGGCTAGTCGAGTAAAAACACGTGCGAGAGGATGAATCCCGCAGGCTAGTCGCGTAAAAACACGTGCGAGAGGATGCATCCCGCAGGCTGGTCGAGTAAAAACACGTGCGAGAGGATGCGTCCCGCAGGCTGGTCGAGCAAAAACACGTGCGAGAGGATGCATCCCGCAGGCTAGTCGAGCAAAAACACGTGCGAGAGGATGCATCCCGCAGGCTAGTCGAGTAAAAACACGTGCGAGAGGATGCATCCCGCAGGCTAGTCGAGTAAAAACACGTGCGAGGTTTTGTGGGATGCGCATGCGCAGGTTTTGTGGGATGCGCATGCGCAGGTTTTTTGGGATGCGCATGGCTAGTCGAGCAAAAACACGTGCGAGAGGATGCATCCCGCAGGCTAGTCGAGTAAAAACACGTGCGAGAGGATGCATCCCGCAGGCTAGTCGAGTAAAAACACGTGCGAGAGGATGCATCCCGCAGGCTAGTCGAGCACAAACACGTGCGAGAGGATGCAACCCGCAGGCTAGTCGAGCAAAAACACGTGCGAGAGGATGCATCCCGCAGGCTAGTCGAGTAAAAACACGTGCGAGAGGATGCATCCCGCAGGCTAGTCGAGTAAAAACACGTGCGAGGTTTTGTGGGATGCGCATGCGCAGGTTTTGTGGGATGCGCATGCGCAGGTTTTTTGGGATGCGCATGGCTAGTCGAGCAAAAACACGTGCGAGAGGATGCATCCCGCAGGCTAGTCGAGTAAAAACACGTGCGAGAGGATGCATCCCGCAGGCTAGTCGAGTAAAAACACGTGCGAGAGGATGCATCCCGCAGGCTAGTCGAGCACAAACACGTGCGAGAGGATGCATCCCGCAGGCTAGTCGAGCAAAAACACGTGCGAGAGGATGCATCCCGCAGGCTAGTCGAGCAAAAACACGTGCGAGAGGATGCATCCCGCAGGCTAGTCGAGTAAAAACACGTGCGAGAGGATGAATCCCGCAGGCTAGTCGCGTAAAAACACGTGCGAGAGGATGCATCCCGCAGGCTAGTCGAGTAAAAACACGTGCGAGAGGATGCGTCCCGCAGGCTGGTCGAGCAAAAACACGTGCGAGAGGATGCATCCCGCAGGCTAGTCGAGCAAAAACACGTGCGAGAGGATGCATCCCGCAGGCTAGTCGAGTAAAAACACGTGCGAGAGGATGCATCACGCAGGCTAGTCGAGTAAAAACACGTGCGAGAGGATGCATCCCGCAGGCTAGTCGAGCAAAAACACGTGCGAGAGGATGCATCCCGCAGGCTAGTCAAGTAAAAACACGTGCGAGAGGATGCATCCCGCAGGCTAGACGAGCACAAACACGTGCGAGAGGATGCATCCCGCAGGCTAGTCGAGCAAATACACGTGCGAGAGGATGCATCCCGCAGGCTAGTCGAGCAAAAACACGTGCGAGAGGATGCATCCCGCAGGCTAGCCGAGCAAAAACACGTGCGAGAGGATGCATCCCGCAGACTAGTCGAGTAAAAACACGTGCGAGAGGATGCTTCCCGCAGGCTAGTCGACTAAAAACACGTGCGAGAGGATGCATCCCGCAGGCTAGTCGAGTAAAAACACGTGCGAGAGGATGCATCCCGCAGGCTAGTCGAGTAAAAACACGTGCGAGGTTTTGTGGGATGCGCATGCGCAGGTTTTGTGGGATGCGCATGCGCAGGTTTTTTGGGATGCGCATGGCTAGTCGAGTAAAAACACGTGCGAGAGGATGCATCCCGCAGGCTAGTCGAGTAAAAACACGTGCGAGAGGATGCATCCCGCAGGCTAGTCGAGTAAAAACCCGTGCGAGAGGATGCATCCCGCAGGCTAGTCGAGTAAAAACACGTGCGAGAGAATGCATCCCGCAGGCTAGTCGAGTAAAAACACGTGCGAGGTTTTGTGGGATGCGCATGCGCAGGTTTTGTGAGATGCGCATGCGCAGGTTATTTGGGATGCGCATGCGCAGGTTTTTTGGGATGCGCATTGCTAGTCGAGTAAAAACACGTGCGAGAGGATGCATCCCGCAGGCTAGTCGAGCAAAAACACGTGCGAGAGGATGCATCCCGCAGGCTAGTCAAGTAAAAACACGTGCGAGAGGATGCATCCCGTAGGCTAGTCGAGAACAAACACGTGCGAGAGGATGCATCCCGCAGGCTAGTCGAGCAAATACACGTGCGAGAGGATGCATCCCGCAGGCTAGTCTAGCAAAAACACGTGCGAGAGGATGCATCCCGCAGGCTAGTCGAGCAAAAACACGTGCGAGTGGATGCATCCCGCAGACTAGTCGAGTAAAAACACGTGCGAGAGGATGCTTCCCGCAGGCTAGTCGAGTAAAAACACGTGCGAGAGGATGCATCCCGCAGGCTAGTCGAGTAAAAACACGTGCGAGGTTTTGTGGGATGCGCATGCGCAGGTTTTGTGGGATGCGCATGCGCAGGTTTTTTGGGATGCGCATGCGCAGGTTTTTTGGGATGCGCATGGCTAGTCGAGCAAAAACACGTGCGAGAGGATGCATCCCGCAGGCTAGTCGAGCAAAAACACGTGCGAGAGGATGCATCCCGGAGGCTAGTCGAGCAAAAACACGTGCGATAGGATGCATCCCGCAGGCTAGTCGAGCAAAAACACGTGCGAGAGGATGCATCCCGCAGGCTAGTCGAGTAAAAACACGTGCGAGAGGATGCATCCCGCAGGCTACTCGAGTAAAAACACGTGCGAGAGGATGCATCCCGCAGGCTAGTCGAGTAAAAACACGTGCGAGGTTTTGTGGGATGCACATGCGCAGGTTTTTTGGGATGCGCATGGCTAGTCGAGCAAAAACACGTGCGAGAGGATGCATCCCGCAGGCTAGTCGAGCAAAAACACGTGCGAGAGAATGCATCCCGCAGGCTAGTCGAGTAAAAACACGTGCAAGAGGATGCTTCCCGCAGGCTAGTCGAGTAAAAACACGTGCGAGAGGATGCATCCCGCAGGCTAGTCGAGTAAAAACACGTGCGAGAGGATGCGTCCCGCAGGCTAGTCGAGCAAAAACACGTGCGAGAGGATGCATCCCGCAGGCTAGTCGAGCAAAAACACGTGCGAGAGGATGCATCCCGCAGGCTAGTCAAGTGAAAACACGTGCGAGAGGATGCATCCCGCAGGCTAGTCGAGCACAAACACGTGCGAGAGGATGCATCCCGCAGGCTAGTCGAGCAAATACACATGCGAGAGGATGCATCCCGCAGGCTAGTCGAGCAAAAACACGTGCGAGAGGATGAATCCCGCAGGCTAGTCGAGCAAAAACACGTGCGAGAGGATGCATCCCGCAGACTAGTCGATTAAAAACACGTGCGAGAGGATGCTTCCCGCAGGCTAGTCGAGTAAAAACACGTGCGAGAGGATGAATCCTGCAGGCTACTCTAGTAAAAACACGTGCGAGAGGATGCATCCCGCAGGCTAGTCGAGCAAAAACACGTGCGAGAGGATGCATCCCGCAGTCTAGTCGAGCAAAAACACGTGCGAGAGGATGCATCCCGCAGGCTAGTCGAGTAAAAACACGTGCGGGAGGATGCATCCCGCAGGCTAGTCGAGTAAAAACACGTGCGAGAGGATGCATCCCGCAGGCTAGTCGAGCAAAAACACGTGCGAGAGGATGCATCCCGCAGGCTAGTCGATTAAAAACACGTGCGAGAGGATGAATCCTGCAGGCTACTCGAGTAAAAACACGTGCGAGAGGATGCATCCCGCAGGCTAGTCGAGCAAAAACACGTGCGAGAGGATGCATCCCGCAGGCTAGTCGAGCAAAAACACGTGCGAGAGGATGCATCCCGCAGGCTAGTCGAGTAAAAACACGTGCGAGAGGATGCATCCCGCAGGCTAGTCGAGTAAAAACACGTGCGAGAGGATGCATCCCGCAGGCTAGTCGAGTAAAAACACGTGCGAAGTTTTGTGGGATGCGCATGCGCAGGTTTTTTGGGATGCGCATGCGCAGGTTTTTTGGGATGCGCATGCGCAGGTTTTTTGGGATGCGCATGGCTAGTCGAGTAAAAACACGTGCGAGAGGATGCATCCCGCAGGCTAGTCGAGCAAAACACGTGCGAGAGGATGCATCCCGCAGGCTAGTCGAGCAAAAACACGTGCGAGAGTATGCATCCCGCAGACTAGTCGATTAAAAACACGTGCGAGAGTATGCATCCCGCAGACTAGTCGATTAAAAACACGTGCGAGAGGATGCTTCCCGCAGGCTAGTCGAGTAAAAACACGTGCGAGAGGATGAATCCTGCTGGCTACTCGAGTAAAAACACGTGCGAGAGGATGCATCCCGCAGGCTAGTCGAGTAAAAACACGTGCGAAGTTTTGTGGGATGCGCATGCGCAGGTTTTTTGGGATGCGCATGGCTAGTCGAGTAAAAACACGTGCGAGAGGATGCATCCCGCAGGCTAGTCGAGCAAAAACACGTGCGAGAGGATGCATCCCGCAGGCTAGTCGAGCAAAAACACGTGCGAGAGGATGCATCCCGCAGGCTAGTCAAGTAAAAACACGTGCGAGAGGATGCATCCCGCAGGCTAGTCGAGCACAAACACGTGCGAGAGGATGCATCCCGCAGGCTAGTCGAGCAAATACACGTGCGAGAGGATGCATCCCGCAGGCTAGTCGAGCAAAAACACGTGCGAGAGGATGCATCCCGCAGGCTAGTCGAGCAAAAACACGTGCGAGAGGATGCATCCCGCAGACTAGTCGAGTAAAAACACGTGCGAGAGGATGCTTCCCGCAGGCTAGTCGAGTAAAAACACGTGCGAGAGGATGCATCCCGCAGGCTAGTCGAGTAAAAACATGTGCGAGAGGATGCATCCCGCAGGCTAGTCGAGTAAAAACACGTGCGAGAGGATGCATCCCGCAGGCTAATCGAGTAAAAACACGTGCGAGGTTTTGTGGGATGCGCATGCGCAGGTTTTTTGGGATGCGCATGGCTAGTCGAGCAAAAACACGTGCGAGAGGATGCATCCCGCAGGCTAGTCGAGTAAAAACACGTGCGAGAGGATGCATCCCGCAGGCTAGTCGAGTAAAAACACGTGCGAGAGGATGCATCCCGCAGGCTAGTCGAGCACAAACACGTGCGAGAGGATGCATCCCGCAGGCTAGTCGTGCAAAAACACGTGCGAGAGGATGCATCCCGCAGGCTAGTCGAGCAAAAACACGTGCGAGAGGATGCATCCCGCAGGCTAGTCGAGTAAAAACGCGTGCGAGAGGATGAATCCCGCAGGCTAGTCGCGTAAAAACACGTGCGAGAGGATGCATCCCGCAGGCTGGTCGAGTAAAAACACGTGCGAGAGGATGCGTCCCGCAGGCTGGTCGAGCAAAAACACGTGCGAGAGGATGCATCCCGCAGGCTAGTCGAGCAAAAACACGTGCGAGAGGATGCATCCCGCAGGCTAGTCGAGTAAAAACACGTGCGAGAGGATGCATCCCGCAGGCTAGTCGAGTAAAAACACGTGCGAGGTTTTGTGGGATGCGCATGCGCAGGTTTTGTGGGATGCGCATGCGCAGGTTTTTTGGGATGCGCATGGCTAGTCGAGCAAAAACACGTGCGAGAGGATGCATCCCGCAGGCTAGTCGAGTAAAAACACGTGCGAGAGGATGCATCCCGCAGGCTAGTCGAGTAAAAACACGTGCGAGAGGATGCATCCCGCAGGCTAGTCGAGCACAAACACGTGCGAGAGGATGCAACCCGCAGGCTAGTCGAGCAAAAACACGTGCGAGAGGATGCATCCCGCAGGCTAGTCGAGTAAAAACACGTGCGAGAGGATGCATCCCGCAGGCTAGTCGAGTAAAAACACGTGCGAGGTTTTGTGGGATGCGCATGCGCAGGTTTTGTGGGATGCGCATGCGCAGGTTTTTTGGGATGCGCATGGCTAGTCGAGCAAAAACACGTGCGAGAGGATGCATCCCGCAGGCTAGTCGAGTAAAAACACGTGCGAGAGGATGCATCCCGCAGGCTAGTCGAGTAAAAACACGTGCGAGAGGATGCATCCCGCAGGCTAGTCGAGCACAAACACGTGCGAGAGGATGCATCCCGCAGGCTAGTCGAGCAAAAACACGTGCGAGAGGATGCATCCCGCAGGCTAGTCGAGCAAAAACACGTGCGAGAGGATGCATCCCGCAGGCTAGTCGAGTAAAAACACGTGCGAGAGGATGAATCCCGCAGGCTAGTCGCGTAAAAACACGTGCGAGAGGATGCATCCCGCAGGCTAGTCGAGTAAAAACACGTGCGAGAGGATGCGTCCCGCAGGCTGGTCGAGCAAAAACACGTGCGAGAGGATGCATCCCGCAGGCTAGTCGAGCAAAAACACGTGCGAGAGGATGCATCCCGCAGGCTAGTCGAGTAAAAACACGTGCGAGAGGATGCATCCCGCAGGCTAGTCGAGTAAAAACACGTGCGAGGTTTTGTGGGATGCGCATGCGCAGGTTTTGTGGGATGCGCATGCGCAGGTTTTTTGGGATGCGCATGGCTAGTCGAGCAAAAACACGTGCGAGAGGATGCATCCCGCAGGCTAGTCGAGTAAAAACACGTGCGAGAGGATGCATCCCGCAGGCTAGTCGAGTAAAAACACGTGCGAGAGGATGCATCCCGCAGGCTAGTCGAGCACAAACACGTGCGAGAGGATGCATTCCGCAGGCTAGTCGAGTAAAAACACGTGCGAGGTTTTGTGGGATGCGCATGCGCAGGTTTTTTGGGATGCGCATGCGCAGGTTTTTTGGGTTGCGCATGCGCAGGTTTTTTGGGATGCGCATGGCTAGTCAAGCAAAAACACGTGCGAGAGGATGCGTCCCGCAGGCTAGTCGAGCAAAAACACGTGCGAGAGGATGCATCCCGCAGGCTAGTCGAGCAAAAACACGTGCGAGAGGATGCATCCCGCAGGCTAGTCAAGTAAAAACACGTGCGAGAGGATGCATCCCGCAGGCTAGTCGAGCACAAACACGTGCGAGAGGATGCATCCCGCAGGCTAGTCGAGCAAATACACATGCGAGAGGATGCATCCCGCAGGCTAGTCGAGCAAAAACACGTGCGAGAGGATGAATCCCGCAGGCTAGTCGAGCAAAAACACGTGCGAGAGGATGCATCCCGCAGACTAGTCGATTAAAAACACGTGCGAGAGGATGCTTCCCGCAGGCTAGTCGAGTAAAAACACGTGCGAGAGGATGAATCCTGCAGGCTACTCTAGTAAAAACACGTGCGAGAGGATGCATCCCGCAGGCTAGTCGAGCAAAAACACGTGCGAGAGGATGCATCCCGCAGTCTAGTCGAGTAAAAACATGTGCGAGAGGATGCATCCCGCAGGCTAGTCGAGTAAAAACACGTGCGAGAGGATGCATCCCGCAGGCTAATCGAGTAAAAACACGTGCGAGGTTTTGTGGGATGCGCATGCGCAGGTTTTGTGGGATGCGCATGCGCAGGTTTTTTGGGATGCGCATGGCTAGTCGAGCAAAAACACGTGCGAGAGGATGCATCCCGCAGGCTAGTCGAGTAAAAACACGTGCGAGAGGATGCATCCCGCAGGCTAGTCGAGTAAAAACACGTGCGAGAGGATGCATCCCGCAGGCTAGTCGAGCACAAACACGTGCGAGAGGATGCATCCCGCAGGCTAGTCGTGCAAAAACACGTGCGAGAGGATGCATCCCGCAGGCTAGTCGAGCAAAAACACGTGCGAGAGGATGCATCCCGCAGGCTAGTCGAGTAAAAACACGTGCGAGAGGATGAATCCCGCAGGCTAGTCGCGTAAAAACACGTGCGAGAGGATGCATCCCGCAGGCTGGTCGAGTAAAAACACGTGCGAGAGGATGCGTCCCGCAGGCTGGTCGAGCAAAAACACGTGCGAGAGGATGCATCCCGCAGGCTAGTCGAGCAAAAACACGTGCGAGAGGATGCATCCCGCAGGCTAGTCGAGTAAAAACACGTGCGAGAGGATGCATCCCGCAGGCTAGTCGAGTAAAAACACGTGCGAGGTTTTGTGGGATGCGCATGCGCAGGTTTTGTGGGATGCGCATGCGCAGGTTTTTTGGGATGCGCATGGCTAGTCGAGCAAAAACACGTGCGAGAGGATGCATCCCGCAGGCTAGTCGAGTAAAAACACGTGCGAGAGGATGCATCCCGCAGGCTAGTCGAGCAAAAACACGTGCGAGAGGATGCATCCCGCAGGCTAGTCGAGCAAAAACACGTGCGAGAGGATGCATCCCGCAGGCTAGTCAAGTAAAAACACGTGCGAGAGGATGCATCCCGCAGGCTAGTCGAGCACAAACACGTGCGAGAGGATGCATCCCGCAGGCTAGTCGAGCAAATACACGTGCGAGAGGATGCATCCCGCAGGCTAGTCGAGCAAAAACACGTGCGAGAGGATGCATCCCGCAGGCTAGTCGAGCAAAAACACGTGCGAGAGGATGCATCCCGCAGACTAGTCGAGTAAAAACACGTGCGAGAGGATGCTTCCCGCAGGCTAGTCGAGTAAAAACACGTGCGAGAGGATGCATCCCGCAGGCTAGTCGAGTAAAAACATGTGCGAGAGGATGCATCCCGCAGGCTAGTCGAGTAAAAACACGTGCGAGAGGATGCATCCCGCAGGCTAATCGAGTAAAAACACGTGCGAGGTTTTGTGGGATGCGCATGCGCAGGTTTTGTGGGATGCGCATGCGCAGGTTTTTTGGGATGCGCATGGCTAGTCGAGCAAAAACACGTGCGAGAGGATGCATCCCGCAGGCTAGTCGAGTAAAAACACGTGCGAGAGGATGCATCCCGCAGGCTAGTCGAGTAAAAACACGTGCGAGAGGATGCATCCCGCAGGCTAGTCGAGCACAAACACGTGCGAGAGGATGCATCCCGCAGGCTAGTCGTGCAAAAACACGTGCGAGAGGATGCATCCCGCAGGCTAGTCGAGCAAAAACACGTGCGAGAGGATGCATCCCGCAGGCTAGTCGAGTAAAAACACGTGCGAGAGGATGAATCCCGCAGGCTAGTCGCGTAAAAACACGTGCGAGAGGATGCATCCCGCAGGCTGGTCGAGTAAAAACACGTGCGAGAGGATGCGTCCCGCAGGCTGGTCGAGCAAAAACACGTGCGAGAGGATGCATCCCGCAGGCTAGTCGAGCAAAAACACGTGCGAGAGGATGCATCCCGCAGGCTAGTCGAGTAAAAACACGTGCGAGAGGATGCATCCCGCAGGCTAGTCGAGTAAAAACACGTGCGAGGTTTTGTGGGATGCGCATGCGCAGGTTTTGTGGGATGCGCATGCGCAGGTTTTTTGGGATGCGCATGGCTAGTCGAGCAAAAACACGTGCGAGAGGATGCATCCCGCAGGCTAGTCGAGTAAAAACACGTGCGAGAGGATGCATCCCGCAGGCTAGTCGAGTAAAAACACGTGCGAGAGGATGCATCCCGCAGGCTAGTCGAGCACAAACACGTGCGAGAGGATGCAACCCGCAGGCTAGTCGAGCAAAAACACGTGCGAGAGGATGCATCCCGCAGGCTAGTCGAGTAAAAACACGTGCGAGAGGATGCATCCCGCAGGCTAGTCGAGTAAAAACACGTGCGAGGTTTTGTGGGATGCGCATGCGCAGGTTTTGTGGGATGCGCATGCGCAGGTTTTTTGGGATGCGCATGGCTAGTCGAGCAAAAACACGTGCGAGAGGATGCATCCCGCAGGCTAGTCGAGTAAAAACACGTGCGAGAGGATGCATCCCGCAGGCTAGTCGAGTAAAAACACGTGCGAGAGGATGCATCCCGCAGGCTAGTCGAGCACAAACACGTGCGAGAGGATGCATCCCGCAGGCTAGTCGAGCAAAAACACGTGCGAGAGGATGCATCCCGCAGGCTAGTCGAGCAAAAACACGTGCGAGAGGATGCATCCCGCAGGCTAGTCGAGTAAAAACACGTGCGAGAGGATGAATCCCGCAGGCTAGTCGCGTAAAAACACGTGCGAGAGGATGCATCCCGCAGGCTAGTCGAGTAAAAACACGTGCGAGAGGATGCGTCCCGCAGGCTGGTCGAGCAAAAACACGTGCGAGAGGATGCATCCCGCAGGCTAGTCGAGCAAAAACACGTGCGAGAGGATGCATCCCGCAGGCTAGTCGAGTAAAAACACGTGCGAGAGGATGCATCCCGCAGGCTAGTCGAGTAAAAACACGTGCGAGGTTTTGTGGGATGCGCATGCGCAGGTTTTGTGGGATGCGCATGCGCAGGTTTTTTGGGATGCGCATGGCTAGTCGAGCAAAAACACGTGCGAGAGGATGCATCCCGCAGGCTAGTCGAGTAAAAACACGTGCGAGAGGATGCATCCCGCAGGCTAGTCGAGTAAAAACACGTGCGAGAGGATGCATCCCGCAGGCTAGTCGAGCACAAACACGTGCGAGAGGATGCATCCCGCAGGCTAGTCGAGTAAAAACACGTGCGAGGTTTTGTGGGATGCGCATGCGCAGGTTTTTTGGGATGCGCATGCGCAGGTTTTTTGGGTTGCGCATGCGCAGGTTTTTTGGGATGCGCATGGCTAGTCAAGCAAAAACACGTGCGAGAGGATGCGTCCCGCAGGCTAGTCGAGCAAAAACACGTGCGAGAGGATGCATCCCGCAGGCTAGTCGAGCAAAAACACGTGCGAGAGGATGCATCCCGCAGGCTAGTCAAGTAAAAACACGTGCGAGAGGATGCATCCCGCAGGCTAGTCGAGCACAAACACGTGCGAGAGGATGCATCCCGCAGGCTAGTCGAGCAAATACACATGCGAGAGGATGCATCCCGCAGGCTAGTCGAGCAAAAACACGTGCGAGAGGATGAATCCCGCAGGCTAGTCGAGCAAAAACACGTGCGAGAGGATGCATCCCGCAGACTAGTCGATTAAAAACACGTGCGAGAGGATGCTTCCCGCAGGCTAGTCGAGTAAAAACACGTGCGAGAGGATGAATCCTGCAGGCTACTCTAGTAAAAACACGTGCGAGAGGATGCATCCCGCAGGCTAGTCGAGCAAAAACACGTGCGAGAGGATGCATCCCGCAGTCTAGTCGAGTAAAAACATGTGCGAGAGGATGCATCCCGCAGGCTAGTCGAGTAAAAACACGTGCGAGAGGATGCATCCCGCAGGCTAATCGAGTAAAAACACGTGCGAGGTTTTGTGGGATGCGCATGCGCAGGTTTTGTGGGATGCGCATGCGCAGGTTTTTTGGGATGCGCATGGCTAGTCGAGCAAAAACACGTGCGAGAGGATGCATCCCGCAGGCTAGTCGAGTAAAAACACGTGCGAGAGGATGCATCCCGCAGGCTAGTCGAGTAAAAACACGTGCGAGAGGATGCATCCCGCAGGCTAGTCGAGCACAAACACGTGCGAGAGGATGCATCCCGCAGGCTAGTCGTGCAAAAACACGTGCGAGAGGATGCATCCCGCAGGCTAGTCGAGCAAAAACACGTGCGAGAGGATGCATCCCGCAGGCTAGTCGAGTAAAAACACGTGCGAGAGGATGAATCCCGCAGGCTAGTCGCGTAAAAACACGTGCGAGAGGATGCATCCCGCAGGCTGGTCGAGTAAAAACACGTGCGAGAGGATGCGTCCCGCAGGCTGGTCGAGCAAAAACACGTGCGAGAGGATGCATCCCGCAGGCTAGTCGAGCAAAAACACGTGCGAGAGGATGCATCCCGCAGGCTAGTCGAGTAAAAACACGTGCGAGAGGATGCATCCCGCAGGCTAGTCGAGTAAAAACACGTGCGAGGTTTTGTGGGATGCGCATGCGCAGGTTTTGTGGGATGCGCATGCGCAGGTTTTTTGGGATGCGCATGGCTAGTCGAGCAAAAACACGTGCGAGAGGATGCATCCCGCAGGCTAGTCGAGTAAAAACACGTGCGAGAGGATGCATCCCGCAGGCTAGTCGAGTAAAAACACGTGCGAGAGGATGCATCCCGCAGGCTAGTCGAGCACAAACACGTGCGAGAGGATGCAACCCGCAGGCTAGTCGAGCAAAAACACGTGCGAGAGGATGCATCCCGCAGGCTAGTCGAGTAAAAACACGTGCGAGAGGATGCATCCCGCAGGCTAGTCGAGTAAAAACACGTGCGAGGTTTTGTGGGATGCGCATGCGCAGGTTTTGTGGGATGCGCATGCGCAGGTTTTTTGGGATGCGCATGGCTAGTCGAGCAAAAACACGTGCGAGAGGATGCATCCCGCAGGCTAGTCGAGTAAAAACACGTGCGAGAGGATGCATCCCGCAGGCTAGTCGAGTAAAAACACGTGCGAGAGGATGCATCCCGCAGGCTAGTCGAGCACAAACACGTGCGAGAGGATGCATCCCGCAGGCTAGTCGAGCAAAAACACGTGCGAGAGGATGCATCCCGCAGGCTAGTCGAGCAAAAACACGTGCGAGAGGATGCATCCCGCAGGCTAGTCGAGTAAAAACACGTGCGAGAGGATGAATCCCGCAGGCTAGTCGCGTAAAAACACGTGCGAGAGGATGCATCCCGCAGGCTAGTCGAGTAAAAACACGTGCGAGAGGATGCGTCCCGCAGGCTGGTCGAGCAAAAACACGTGCGAGAGGATGCATCCCGCAGGCTAGTCGAGCAAAAACACGTGCGAGAGGATGCATCCCGCAGGCTAGTCGAGTAAAAACACGTGCGAGAGGATGCATCCCGCAGGCTAGTCGAGTAAAAACACGTGCGAGAGGATGCATCCCGCAGGCTAGTCGAGCAAATACACATGCGAGAGGATGCATCCCGCAGGCTAGTCGAGCAAAAACACGTGCGAGAGGATGAATCCCGCAGGCTAGTCGAGCAAAAACACGTGCGAGAGGATGCATCCCGCAGACTAGTCGATTAAAAACACGTGCGAGAGGATGCTTCCCGCAGGCTAGTCGAGTAAAAACACGTGCGAGAGGATGAATCCTGCAGGCTACTCTAGTAAAAACACGTGCGAGAGGATGCATCCCGCAGGCTAGTCGAGCAAAAACACGTGCGAGAGGATGCATCCCGCAGTCTAGTCGAGCAAAAACACGTGCGAGAGGATGCATCCCGCAGGCTAGTCGAGTAAAAACACGTGCGGGAGGATGCATCCCGCAGGCTAGTCGAGTAAAAACACGTGCGAGAGGATGCATCCCGCAGGCTAGTCGAGCAAAAACACGTGCGAGAGGATGCATCCCGCAGGCTAGTCGATTAAAAACACGTGCGAGAGGATGAATCCTGCAGGCTACTCGAGTAAAAACACGTGCGAGAGGATGCATCCCGCAGGCTAGTCGAGCAAAAACACGTGCGAGAGGATGCATCCCGCAGGCTAGTCGAGCAAAAACACGTGCGAGAGGATGCATCCCGCAGGCTAGTCGAGTAAAAACACGTGCGAGAGGATGCATCCCGCAGGCTAGTCGAGTAAAAACACGTGCGAGAGGATGCATCCCGCAGGCTAGTCGAGTAAAAACACGTGCGAGGTTTTCTGGGATGCGCATGCGCAGGTTTTTTGGGATGCGCATGCGCAGGTTTTTTGGGATGCGCATGGCTAGTCGAGCAAAAACACGTGCGAGAGGATGCATCCCGCATGGTAGTCGAGTAAAAACACGTGCGAGAGGATGCATCCCGCAGGCTAGTCGAGTAAAAACACGTGCGAGAGGATGCATCCCGCAGGCTAGTCGAGCAAAAACACGTGCGAGAGGATGCATCCCGCAGGCTAGTCGAGCAAAAACACGTGCGAGAGGATGCATCCCGCAGACTAGTCGAGTAAAAACACGTGCGAGAGGATGCATCCCGCAGGCTAGTCGAGTAAAAACACGTGCGAGAGGATGAATCCCGCAGGCTAGTCGCGTAAAAACACGTGCGAGAGGATGCATCCCGCAGGCTAGTCGAGTAAAAACACGTGTGAGAGGATGCATCCCGCAGGCTAGTCGAGTAAAAACACGTGCGAGGTTTTGTGGGATGCGCATGCGCCGGTTTTGTGGGATGCGCATGCGCAGGTTTTTTGGGTTGCGCATGCGCAGGTTTTTTGGGATGCGCATGGCTAGTCAAGCAAAAACACGTGCGAGAGGATGCATCCCGCAGGGTAGTCGAGTAAAAACACGTGCGAGAGGATGCATCCCGCAGGCTAGTCGAGTAAAAACACGTGCGAGAGGATGCATCCCGCAGGCTAGTCGAGCAAAAACACGTGCGAGAGGATGCATCCCGCAGGCTAGTCGAGCAAAAACACGTGCGAGAGGATGCATCCCGCAGGCAAGTCAAGTAAAAACACGTGCGAGAGGATGCATCCCGCAGGCTAGTCGAGCACAAACACGTGCGAGAGGATGCATCCCGCAGGCTAGTCGAGCAAATACACGTGCGAGAGGATGCATCCCGCAGGCTAGTCGAGCAAAAACACGTGCGAGAGGATGTATCCCGCAGGCTAGTCGAGCAAAAACCCGTGCGAGAGGATGCATCCCGCAGACTAGTCGAGTAAAAACACGTGCGAGAGGATGCATCCCGCAGGCTAGTCGAGTAAAAACACGAGCGAGGTTTTGTGGGATGCGCATGCGCAGGTTTTTTGGGATGCGCATGCGCAGGTTTTTTGGGATGCGCATGGCTAGTCGAGCAAAAACACGTGCGAGAGGATGCATCCCGCAGGCTAGTCGAGCAAAAACACGTGCGAGAGGATGCATCCCGCAGGCTAGTCGAGTAAAAACACGTGCGAGAGGTTGCATCCCGCAGGCTAGTCGAGTAAAAACACGTGCGGGAGGATGCATCCCGCAGGCTAGTCGAGTAAAAACACGTGCGAGAGGATGCATCCCGCAGGCTAGTCGAGCAAAAACACGTGCGAGAGGATGCATCCCGCAGACTAGTCGATTAAAAACACGTGCGAGAGGATGCTTCCCGCAGGCTAGTCGAGTAAAAACACGTGCGAGAGGATGAATCCTGCAGGCTACTCTAGTAAAAACACGTGCGAGAGGATGCATCCCGCAGGCTAGTCGAGCAAAAACACGTGCGAGAGGATGCATCCCGCAGTCTAGTCGAGCAAAAACACGTGCGAGAGGATGCATCCCGCAGGCTAGTCGAGTAAAAACACGTGCGGGAGGATGCATCCCGCAGGCTAGTCGAGTAAAAACACGTGCGAGAGGATGCATCCCGCAGGCTAGTCGAGCAAAAACACGTGCGAGAGGATGCATCCCGCATGGTAGTCGAGTAAAAACACGTGCGAGAGGATGCATCCCGCAGGCTAGTCGAGTAAAAACACGTGCGAGAGGATGCATCCCGCAGGCTAGTCGAGCAAAAACACGTGCGAGAGGATGCATCCCGCAGGCTAGTCGAGCAAAAACACGTGCGAGAGGATGCATCCCGCAGACTAGTCGAGTAAAAACACGTGCGAGAGGATGCATCCCGCAGGCTAGTCGAGTAAAAACACGTGCGAGAGGATGAATCCCGCAGGCTAGTCGCGTAAAAACACGTGCGAGAGGATGCATCCCGCAGGCTAGTCGAGTAAAAACACGTGTGAGAGGATGCATCCCGCAGGCTAGTCGAGTAAAAACACGTGCGAGGTTTTGTGGGATGCGCATGCGCCGGTTTTGTGGGATGCGCATGCGCAGGTTTTTTGGGTTGCGCATGCGCAGGTTTTTTGGGATGCGCATGGCTAGTCAAGCAAAAACACGTGCGAGAGGATGCATCCCGCAGGGTAGTCGAGTAAAAACACGTGCGAGAGGATGCATCCCGCAGGCTAGTCGAGTAAAAACACGTGCGAGAGGATGCATCCCGCAGGCTAGTCGAGCAAAAACACGTGCGAGAGGATGCATCCCGCAGGCTAGTCGAGCAAAAACACGTGCGAGAGGATGCATCCCGCAGGCAAGTCAAGTAAAAACACGTGCGAGAGGATGCATCCCGCAGGCTAGTCGAGCACAAACACGTGCGAGAGGATGCATCCCGCAGGCTAGTCGAGCAAATACACGTGCGAGAGGATGCATCCCGCAGGCTAGTCGAGCAAAAACACGTGCGAGAGGATGTATCCCGCAGGCTAGTCGAGCAAAAACCCGTGCGAGAGGATGCATCCCGCAGGCTAGTCGAGTAAAAACACGTGCGAGAGGATGCATCCCGCAGGCTAGTCGAGTAAAAACACGTGCGAGGTTTTCTGGGATGCGCATGCGCAGGTTTTTTGGGATGCGCATGCGCAGGTTTTTTGGGATGCGCATGGCTAGTCGAGCAAAAACACGTGCGAGAGGATGCATCCCGCATGGTAGTCGAGTAAAAACACGTGCGAGAGGATGCATCCCGCAGGCTAGTCGAGTAAAAACACGTGCGAGAGGATGCATCCCGCAGGCTAGTCGAGCAAAAACACGTGCGAGAGGATGCATCCCGCAGGCTAGTCGAGCAAAAACACGTGCGAGAGGATGCATCCCGCAGACTAGTCGAGTAAAAACACGTGCGAGAGGATGCATCCCGCAGGCTAGTCGAGTAAAAACACGTGCGAGAGGATGAATCCCGCAGGCTAGTCGCGTAAAAACACGTGCGAGAGGATGCATCCCGCAGGCTAGTCGAGTAAAAACACGTGTGAGAGGATGCATCCCGCAGGCTAGTCGAGTAAAAACACGTGCGAGGTTTTGTGGGATGCGCATGCGCCGGTTTTGTGGGATGCGCATGCGCAGGTTTTTTGGGTTGCGCATGCGCAGGTTTTTTGGGATGCGCATGGCTAGTCAAGCAAAAACACGTGCGAGAGGATGCATCCCGCAGGGTAGTCGAGTAAAAACACGTGCGAGAGGATGCATCCCGCAGGCTAGTCGAGTAAAAACACGTGCGAGAGGATGCATCCCGCAGGCTAGTCGAGCAAAAACACGTGCGAGAGGATGCATCCCGCAGGCTAGTCGAGCAAAAACACGTGCGAGAGGATGCATCCCGCAGGCAAGTCAAGTAAAAACACGTGCGAGAGGATGCATCCCGCAGGCTAGTCGAGCACAAACACGTGCGAGAGGATGCATCCCGCAGGCTAGTCGAGCAAATACACGTGCGAGAGGATGCATCCCGCAGGCTAGTCGAGCAAAAACACGTGCGAGAGGATGTATCCCGCAGGCTAGTCGAGCAAAAACCCGTGCGAGAGGATGCATCCCGCAGACTAGTCGAGTAAAAACACGTGCGAGAGGATGCATCCCGCAGGCTAGTCGAGTAAAAACACGAGCGAGGTTTTGTGGGATGCGCATGCGCAGGTTTTTTGGGATGCGCATGCGCAGGTTTTTTGGGATGCGCATGGCTAGTCGAGCAAAAACACGTGCGAGAGGATGCATCCCGCAGGCTAGTCGAGCAAAAACACGTGCGAGAGGATGCATCCCGCAGGCTAGTCGAGTAAAAACACGTGCGAGAGGTTGCATCCCGCAGGCTAGTCGAGTAAAAACACGTGCGGGAGGATGCATCCCGCAGGCTAGTCGAGTAAAAACACGTGCGAGAGGATGCATCCCGCAGGCTAGTCGAGCAAAAACACGTGCGAGAGGATGCATCCCGCAGACTAGTCGATTAAAAACACGTGCGAGAGGATGCTTCCCGCAGGCTAGTCGAGTAAAAACACGTGCGAGAGGATGAATCCTGCAGGCTACTCTAGTAAAAACACGTGCGAGAGGATGCATCCCGCAGGCTAGTCGAGCAAAAACACGTGCGAGAGGATGCATCCCGCAGTCTAGTCGAGCAAAAACACGTGCGAGAGGATGCATCCCGCAGGCTAGTCGAGTAAAAACACGTGCGGGAGGATGCATCCCGCAGGCTAGTCGAGTAAAAACACGTGCGAGAGGATGCATCCCGCAGGCTAGTCGAGCAAAAACACGTGCGAGAGGATGCATCCCGCAGGCTAGTCGATTAAAAACACGTGCGAGAGGATGAATCCTGCAGGCTACTCGAGTAAAAACACGTGCGAGAGGATGCATCCCGCAGGCTAGTCGAGCAAAAACACGTGCGAGAGGATGCATCCCGCAGGCTAGTCGAGCAAAAACACGTGCGAGAGGATGCATCCCGCAGGCTAGTCGAGTAAAAACACGTGCGAGAGGATGCATCCCGCAGGCTAGTCGAGTAAAAACACGTGCGAGAGGATGCATCCCGCAGGCTAGTCGAGTAAAAACACGTGCGAGGTTTTCTGGGATGCGCATGCGCAGGTTTTTTGGGATGCGCATGCGCAGGTTTTTTGGGATGCGCATGGCTAGTCGAGCAAAAACACGTGCGAGAGGATGCATCCCGCATGGTAGTCGAGTAAAAACACGTGCGAGAGGATGCATCCCGCAGGCTAGTCGAGTAAAAACACGTGCGAGAGGATGCATCCCGCAGGCTAGTCGAGCAAAAACACGTGCGAGAGGATGCATCCCGCAGGCTAGTCGAGCAAAAACACGTGCGAGAGGATGCATCCCGCAGACTAGTCGAGTAAAAACACGTGCGAGAGGATGCATCCCGCAGGCTAGTCGAGTAAAAACACGTGCGAGAGGATGAATCCCGCAGGCTAGTCGCGTAAAAACACGTGCGAGAGGATGCATCCCGCAGGCTAGTCGAGTAAAAACACGTGTGAGAGGATGCATCCCGCAGGCTAGTCGAGTAAAAACACGTGCGAGGTTTTGTGGGATGCGCATGCGCCGGTTTTGTGGGATGCGCATGCGCAGGTTTTTTGGGTTGCGCATGCGCAGGTTTTTTGGGATGCGCATGGCTAGTCAAGCAAAAACACGTGCGAGAGGATGCATCCCGCAGGGTAGTCGAGTAAAAACACGTGCGAGAGGATGCATCCCGCAGGCTAGTCGAGTAAAAACACGTGCGAGAGGATGCATCCCGCAGGCTAGTCGAGCAAAAACACGTGCGAGAGGATGCATCCCGCAGGCTAGTCGAGCAAAAACACGTGCGAGAGGATGCATCCCGCAGGCAAGTCAAGTAAAAACACGTGCGAGAGGATGCATCCCGCAGGCTAGTCGAGCACAAACACGTGCGAGAGGATGCATCCCGCAGGCTAGTCGAGCAAATACACGTGCGAGAGGATGCATCCCGCAGGCTAGTCGAGCAAAAACACGTGCGAGAGGATGTATCCCGCAGGCTAGTCGAGCAAAAACCCGTGCGAGAGGATGCATCCCGCAGACTAGTCGAGTAAAAACACGTGCGAGAGGATGCATCCCGCAGGCTAGTCGAGTAAAAACACGAGCGAGGTTTTGTGGGATGCGCATGCGCAGGTTTTTTGGGATGCGCATGCGCAGGTTTTTTGGGATGCGCATGCGCAGGTTTTTTGGGATGCGCATGGCTAGTCGAGCAAAAACACGTGCGAGAGGATGCATCCCGCAGGCTAGTCGAGCAAAAACACGTGCGAGAGGATGCATCCCGCAGGCTAGTCGAGTAAAAACACGTGCGAGAGGTTGCATCCCGCAGGCTAGTCGAGTAAAAACACGTGCAAGAGGATGCTTCCCGCAGGCTAGCCGAGTAAAAACACGTGCGAGAGGATGCATCCCGCAGGCTAGTCGAGTAAAAACACGTGCGGGAGGATGCATCCCGCAGGCTAGTCAAGTAAAAACACGTACGAGAGGATGCATCCCGCAGGCTAGTGGAGCACAAACACGTGCGAGAGGATGCATCCCGCAGGCTAGTCGAGCAAATACACGTGCGAGAGGATGCATCCCGCAGGCTAGTCGAGCAAAAACACGTGCGAGAGGATGCATCCCGCAGGCTAGTCGAGCAAAAACACGTGCGAGAGGATGCATCCCGCAGGCTAGTCGAGTAAAAACACGTGCGAGAGGATGCATCCTTCAGGCTAGTCGAGTAAAAACACGTGCGAGAGGATGCATCCCGCAGGCTAGTCGAGCAAAAACACGTGCGAGAGGATGCATCCCGCAGGCTAGTCGAGCAAAAACACGTGCGAGAGGATGCATCCCGCAGGCTAGTCAAGTAAAAACACGTGCGAGAGGATGCATCCCGCAGGCTAGTCGAGCACAAACACGTGCGAGAGGATGCATCCCGCAGGCTAGTCGAGCAAATACACGTGCGAGAGGATGCATCCCGCAGGCTAGTCGAGCAAAAACACGTGCGAGAGGATGCATCCCGCAGGCTAGTCGAGCAAAAACACGTGCGAGAGGATGCATCCCGCAGACTAGTCGAGTAAAAACACGTGCGAGAGGATGCTTCCCGCAGGCTAGTCGAGTAAAAACACGTGCGAGAGGATGCATCCCGCAGGCTAGTCGAGTAAAAACATGTGCGAGAGGATGCATCCCGCAGGCTAGTCGAGTAAAAACACGTGCGAGAGGATGCATCCCGCAGGCTAGTCGAGTAAAAACACGTGCGAGGTTTTGTGGGATGCGCATGCGCAGGTTTTGTGGGATGCGCATGCGCAGGTTTTTTGGGATGCGCATGGCTAGTCGAGCAAAAACACGTGCGAGAGGATGCATCCCGCAGGCTAGTCGAGTAAAAACACGTGCGAGAGGATGCATCCCGCAGGCTAGTCGAGTAAAAACACGTGCGAGAGGATGCATCCCGCAGGCTAGTCGAGCACAAACACGTGCGAGAGGATGCATCCCGCAGGCTAGTCGTGCAAAAACACGTGCGAGAGGATGCATCCCGCAGGCTAGTCGAGCAAAAACACGTGCGAGAGGATGCATCCCGCAGGCTAGTCGAGTAAAAACACGTGCGAGAGGATGAATCCCGCAGGCTAGTCGCGTAAAAACACGTGCGAGAGGATGCATCCCGCAGGCTGGTCGAGTAAAAACACGTGCGAGAGGATGCGTCCCGCAGGCTGGTCGAGCAAAAACACGTGCGAGAGGATGCATCCCGCAGGCTAGTCGAGCAAAAACACGTGCGAGAGGATGCATCCCGCAGGCTAGTCGAGTAAAAACACGTGCGAGAGAATGCATCCCGCAGGCTAGTCGAGTAAAAACACGTGCGAGGTTTTGTGGGATGCGCATGCGCAGGTTTTGTGGGATGCGCATGCGCAGGTTTTTTGGGATGCGCATGGCTAGTCGAGCAAAAACACGTGCGAGAGGATGCATCCCGCAGGCTAGTCGAGTAAAAACACGGGCGAGAGGATGCATCCCGCAGGCTAGTCGAGTAAAAACACGTGCGAGAGGATGCATCCCGCAGGCTAGTCGAGCACAAACACGTGCGAGAGGATGCAACCCGCAGGCTAGTCGAGCAAAAACACGTGCGAGAGGATGCATCCCGCAGGCTAGTCGAGCAAAAACACGTGCGAGAGGATGCATCCCGCAGGCTAGTCGAGTAAAAACACGTGCGAGAGGATGAATCCCGCAGGCTAGTCGCGTAAAAACACGTGCGAGAGGATGCATCCCGCAGGCTAGTCGAGTAAAAACACGTGCGAGAGGATGCATCCCGCAGGCTAGTCGAGTAAAAACACGTGCGAGAGGATGCATCCCGCAGGCTAGTCGAGTAAAAACACGTGCGAAGTTTTGTGGGATGCGCATGCGCAGGTTTTTTGGGATGCGCATGCGCAGGTTTTTTGGGATGCGCATGGCTAGTCGAGTAAAAACACGTGCGAGAGGATGCATCCCGCAGGCTAGTCGAGCAAAACACGTGCGAGAGGATGCATCCCGCAGGCTAGTCGAGCAAAAACACGTGCGAGAGTATGCATCCCGCAGACTAGTCGATTAAAAACACGTGCGAGAGTATGCATCCCGCAGACTAGTCGATTAAAAACACGTGCGAGAGGATGCTTCCCGCAGGCTAGTCGAGTAAAAACACGTGCGAGAGGATGAATCCTGCTGGCTACTCGAGTAAAAACACGTGCGAGAGGATGCATCCCGCAGGCTAGTCGAGTAAAAACACGTGCGAAGTTTTGTGGGATGCGCATGCGCAGGTTTTTTGGGATGCGCATGGCTAGTCGAGTAAAAACACGTGCGAGAGGATGCATCCCGCAGGCTAGTCGAGCAAAAACACGTGCGAGAGGATGCATCCCGCAGGCTAGTCGAGCAAAAACACGTGCGAGAGGATGCATCCCGCAGGCTAGTCAAGTAAAAACACGTGCGAGAGGATGCATCCCGCAGGCTAGTCGAGCACAAACACGTGCGAGAGGATGCATCCCGCAGGCTAGTCGAGCAAATACACGTGCGAGAGGATGCATCCCGCAGGCTAGTCGAGCAAAAACACGTGCGAGAGGATGCATCCCGCAGGCTAGTCGAGCAAAAACACGTGCGAGAGGATGCATCCCGCAGACTAGTCGAGTAAAAACACGTGCGAGAGGATGCTTCCCGCAGGCTAGTCGAGTAAAAACACGTGCGAGAGGATGCATCCCGCAGGCTAGTCGAGTAAAAACATGTGCGAGAGGATGCATCCCGCAGGCTAGTCGAGTAAAAACACGTGCGAGAGGATGCATCCCGCAGGCTAATCGAGTAAAAACACGTGCGAGGTTTTGTGGGATGCGCATGCGCAGGTTTTGTGGGATGCGCATGCGCAGGTTTTTTGGGATGCGCATGGCTAGTCGAGCAAAAACACGTGCGAGAGGATGCATCCCGCAGGCTAGTCGAGTAAAAACACGTGCGAGAGGATGCATCCCGCAGGCTAGTCGAGTAAAAACACGTGCGAGAGGATGCATCCCGCAGGCTAGTCGAGCACAAACACGTGCGAGAGGATGCATCCCGCAGGCTAGTCGTGCAAAAACACGTGCGAGAGGATGCATCCCGCAGGCTAGTCGAGCAAAAACACGTGCGAGAGGATGCATCCCGCAGGCTAGTCGAGTAAAAACACGTGCGAGAGGATGAATCCCGCAGGCTAGTCGCGTAAAAACACGTGCGAGAGGATGCATCCCGCAGGCTGGACGAGTAAAAACACGTGCGAGAGGATGCGTCCCGCAGGCTGGTCGAGCAAAAACACGTGCGAGAGGATGCATCCCGCAGGCTAGTCGAGCAAAAACACGTGCGAGAGGATGCATCCCGCAGGCTAGTCGAGTAAAAACACGTGCGAGAGGATGCATCCCGCAGGCTAGTCGAGTAAAAACACGTGCGACGTTTTGTGGGATGCGCATGCGCAGGTTTTGTGGGATGCGCATGCGCAGGTTTTTTGGGATGCGCATGGCTAGTCGAGCAAAAACACGTGCGAGAGGATGCATCCCGCAGGCTAGTCGAGTAAAAACACGTGCGAGAGGATGCATCCCGCAGGCTAGTCGAGTAAAAACACGTGCGAGAGGATGCATCCCGCAGGCTAGTCGAGCACAAACACGTGCGAGAGGATGCAACCCGCAGGCTAGTCGAGCAAAAACACGTGCGAGAGGATGCATCCCGCAGGCTAGTCGAGTAAAAACACGTGCGAGAGGATGCATCCCGCAGGCTAGTCGAGTAAAAACACGTGCGAGGTTTTGTGGGATGCGCATGCGCAGGTTTTGTGGGATGCGCATGCGCAGGTTTTTTGGGATGCGCATGGCTAGTCGAGCAAAAACACGTGCGAGAGGATGCATCCCGCAGGCTAGTCGAGTAAAAACACGTGCGAGAGGATGCATCCCGCAGGCTAGTCGAGTAAAAACACGTGCGAGAGGATGCATCCCGCAGGCTAGTCGAGCACAAACACGTGCGAGAGGATGCATCCCGCAGGCTAGTCGAGCAAAAACACGTGCGAGAGGATGCATCCCGCAGGCTAGTCGAGCAAAAACACGTGCGAGAGGATGCATCCCGCAGGCTAGTCGAGTAAAAACACGTGCGAGAGGATGAATCCCGCAGGCTAGTCGCGTAAAAACACGTGCGAGAGGATGCATCCCGCAGGCTAGTCGAGTAAAAACACGTGCGAGAGGATGCGTCCCGCAGGCTGGTCGAGCAAAAACACGTGCGAGAGGATGCATCCCGCAGGCTAGTCGAGCAAAAACACGTGCGAGAGGATGCATCCCGCAGGCTAGTCGAGTAAAAACACGTGCGAGAGGATGCATCCCGCAGGCTAGTCGAGTAAAAACACGTGCGAGGTTTTGTGGGATGCGCATGCGCAGGTTTTGTGGGATGCGCATGCGCAGGTTTTTTGGGATGCGCATGGCTAGTAGAGCAAAAACACGTGCGAGAGGATGCATCCCGCAGGCTAGTCGAGTAAAAACACGTGCGAGAGGATGCATCCCGCAGGCTAGTCGAGTAAAAACACGTGCGAGAGGATGCATCCCGCAGGCTAGTCGAGCACAAACACGTGCGAGAGGATGCATCCCGCAGGGTAGTCGAGTAAAAACACGTGCGAGGTTTTGTGGGATGCGCATGCGCAGGTTTTTTGGGATGCGCATGCGCAGGTTTTTTGGGTTGCGCATGCGCAGGTTTTTTGGGATGCGCATGGCTAGTCAAGCAAAAACACGTGCGAGAGGATGCATCCCGCAGGCTAGTCGAGTAAAAACACGTGCGAGAGGATGCATCCCGCAGGCTAGTCGAGTAAAAACACGTGCGAGAGGATGCATCCCGCAGGCTAGTCGAGTAAAAACACGTGCGAGGTTTTCTGGGATGCGCATGCGCAGGTTTTTTGGGATGCGCATGCGCAGGTTTTTTGGGATGCGCATGGCTAGTCGAGCAAAAACACGTGCGAGAGGATGCATCCCGCATGGTAGTCGAGTAAAAACACGTGCGAGAGGATGCATCCCGCAGGCTAGTCGAGTAAAAACACGTGCGAGAGGATGCATCCCGCAGGCTAGTCGAGCAAAAACACGTGCGAGAGGATGCATCCCGCAGGCTAGTCGAGCAAAAACACGTGCGAGAGGATGCATCCCGCAGACTAGTCGAGTAAAAACACGTGCGAGAGGATGCATCCCGCAGGCTAGTCGAGTAAAAACACGTGCGAGAGGATGAATCCCGCAGGCTAGTCGCGTAAAAACACGTGCGAGAGGATGCATCCCGCAGGCTAGTCGAGTAAAAACACGTGTGAGAGGATGCATCCCGCAGGCTAGTCGAGTAAAAACACGTGCGAGGTTTTGTGGGATGCGCATGCGCCGGTTTTGTGGGATGCGCATGCGCAGGTTTTTTGGGTTGCGCATGCGCAGGTTTTTTGGGATGCGCATGGCTAGTCAAGCAAAAACACGTGCGAGAGGATGCATCCCGCAGGGTAGTCGAGTAAAAACACGTGCGAGAGGATGCATCCCGCAGGCTAGTCGAGTAAAAACACGTGCGAGAGGATGCATCCCGCAGGCTAGTCGAGCAAAAACACGTGCGAGAGGATGCATCCCGCAGGCTAGTCGAGCAAAAACACGTGCGAGAGGATGCATCCCGCAGGCAAGTCAAGTAAAAACACGTGCGAGAGGATGCATCCCGCAGGCTAGTCGAGCACAAACACGTGCGAGAGGATGCATCCCGCAGGCTAGTCGAGCAAATACACGTGCGAGAGGATGCATCCCGCAGGCTAGTCGAGCAAAAACACGTGCGAGAGGATGTATCCCGCAGGCTAGTCGAGCAAAAACCCGTGCGAGAGGATGCATCCCGCAGACTAGTCGAGTAAAAACACGTGCGAGAGGATGCATCCCGCAGGCTAGTCGAGTAAAAACACGAGCGAGGTTTTGTGGGATGCGCATGCGCAGGTTTTTTGGGATGCGCATGCGCAGGTTTTTTGGGATGCGCATGGCTAGTCGAGCAAAAACACGTGCGAGAGGATGCATCCCGCAGGCTAGTCGAGCAAAAACACGTGCGAGAGGATGCATCCCGCAGGCTAGTCGAGTAAAAACACGTGCGAGAGGTTGCATCCCGCAGGCTAGTCGAGTAAAAACACGTGCAAGAGGATGCTTCCCGCAGGCTAGTCGAGTAAAAACACGTGCGAGAGGATGCATCCCGCAGGCTAGTCGAGTAAAAACACGTGCGGGAGGATGCATCCCGCAGGCTAGTCAAGTAAAAACACGTACGAGAGGATGCATCCCGCAGGCTAGTCGAGCACAAACACGTGCGAGAGGATGCATCCCGCAGGCTAGTCGAGCAAATACACGTGCGAGAGGATGCATCCCGCAGGCTAGTCGAGCAAAAACACGTGCGAGAGGATGCATCCCGCAGGCTAGTCGAGCAAAAACACGTGCGAGAGGATGCATCCCGCAGGCTAGTCGAGTAAAAACACGTGCGAGAGGATGCATCCTTCAGGCTAGTCGAGTAAAAACACGTGCGAGAGGATGCATCCCGCAGGCTAGTCGAGCAAAAACACGTGCGAGAGGATGCATCCCGCAGGCTAGTCGAGCAAAAACACGTGCGAGAGGATGCATCCCGCAGGCTAGTCAAGTAAAAACACGTGCGAGAGGATGCATCCCGCAGGCTAGTCGAGCACAAACACGTGCGAGAGGATGCATCCCGCAGGCTAGTCGAGCAAATACACGTGCGAGAGGATGCATCCCGCAGGCTAGTCGAGCAAAAACACGTGCGAGAGGATGCATCCCGCAGGCTAGTCGAGCAAAAACACGTGCGAGAGGATGCATCCCGCAGACTAGTCGAGTAAAAACACGTGCGAGAGGATGCTTCCCGCAGGCTAGTCGAGTAAAAACACGTGCTAGAGGATGCATCCCGCAGGCTAGTCGAGTAAAAACATGTGCGAGAGGATGCATCCCGCAGGCTAGTCGAGTAAAAACACGTGCGAGAGGATGCATCCCGCAGGCTAGTCGAGTAAAAACACGTGCGAGGTTTTGTGGGATGCGCATGCGCAGGTTTTGTGGGATGCGCATGCGCAGGTTTTTTGGGATGCGCATGGCTAGTCGAGCAAAAACACGTGCGAGAGGATGCATCCCGCAGGCTAGTCGAGTAAAAACACGTGCGAGAGGATGCATCCCGCAGGCTAGTCGAGTAAAAACACGTGCGAGAGGATGCATCCCGCAGGCTAGTCGAGCACATACACGTGCGAGAGGATGCATCCCGCAGGCTAGTCGTGCAAAAACACGTGCGAGAGGATGCATCCCGCAGGCTAGTCGAGCAAAAACACGTGCGAGAGGATGCATCCCGCAGGCTAGTCGAGTAAAAACACGTGCGAGAGGATGAATCCCGCAGGCTAGTCGCGTAAAAACACGTGCGAGAGGATGCATCCCGCAGGCTGGTCGAGTAAAAACACGTGCGAGAGGATGCGTCCCGCAGGCTGGTCGAGCAAAAACACGTGCGAGAGGATGCATCCCGCAGGCTAGTCGAGCAAAAACACGTGCGAGAGGATGCATCCCGCAGGCTAGTCGAGTAAAAACACGTGCGAGAGGATGCATCCCGCAGGCTAGTCGAGTAAAAACACGTGCGAGGTTTTGTGGGATGCGCATGCGCAGGTTTTGTGGGATGCGCATGCGCAGGTTTTTTGGGATGCGCATGGCTAGTCGAGCAAAAACACGTGCGAGAGGATGCATCCCGCAGGCTAGTCGAGTAAAAACACGGGCGAGAGGATGCATCCCGCAGGCTAGTCGAGTAAAAACACGTGCGAGAGGATGCATCCCGCAGGCTAGTCGAGCACAAACACGTGCGAGAGGATGCAACCCGCAGGCTAGTCGAGCAAAAACACGTGCGAGAGGATGCATCCCGCAGGCTAGTCGAGCAAAAACACGTGCGAGAGGATGCATCCCGCAGGCTAGTCGAGTAAAAACACGTGCGAGAGGATGAATCCCGCAGGCTAGTCGCGTAAAAACACGTGCGAGAGGATGCATCCCGCAGGCTAGTCGAGTAAAAACACGTGCGAGAGGATGCGTCCCGCAGGCTAGTCGAGCACAAACACGTGCGAGAGGATGCATCCCGCAGGCTAGTCGAGCAAATACACGTGCGAGAGGATGCATCCCGCAGGCTAGTCGAGCAAAAACACGTGCGAGAGGATGCATCCCGCAGGCTAGTCGAGCAAAAACACGTGCGAGAGGATGCATCCCGCAGACTAGTCGAGTAAAAACACGTGCGAGAGGATGCTTCCCGCAGGCTAGTCGAGTAAAAACACGTGCGAGAGGATGCATCCCGCAGGCTAGTCGAGTAAAAACACGTGCGAGAGGATGCATCCCGCAGGCTAGTCGAGTAAAAACACGTGCGAGGTTTTGTGGGATGCGCATGCGCAGGTTTTTTGGGATGCGCATGGCTAGTCGAGCAAAAACACGTGCGAGAGGATGCATCCCGCAGGCTAGTCGAGTAAAAACACGTGCGAGAGGATGCATCCCGCAGGCTAGTCGAGTAAAAACACGTGCGAGAGGATGCATCCCGCAGGCTAGTCGAGCACAAACACGTGCGAGAGGATGCATCCCGCAGGCTAGTCGAGCAAAAACACGTGCGAGAGGATGCATCCCGCAGGCTAGTCGAGCAAAAACACGTGCGAGAGGATGCATCCCGCAGGCTAGTCGAGTAAAAACACGTGCGAGAGGATGAATCCCGCAGGCTAGTCGCGTAAAAACACGTGCGAGAGGATGCATCCCGCAGGCTAGTCGAGTAAAAACACATGCGAGAGGATGCGTCCCGCAGGCTGGTCGAGCAAAAACACGTGCGAGAGGATGCATCCCGCAGGCTAGTCGAGCAAAAACACGTGCGAGAGGATGCATCCCGCAGGCTAGTCGAGTAAAAACACGTGCGAGAGGATGCATCCCGCAGGCTAGTCGAGTAAAAACACGTGCGAGAGGATGCATCCCGCAGGCTAGTCGAGCACAAACACGTGCGAGAGGATGCATCCCGCAGGCTAGTCGAGCAAAAACACGTGCGAGAGGATGCATCCCGCAGGCTAGTCGAGCAAAAACACGTGCGAGAGGATGCATCCCGCAGGCTAGTCGAGTAAAAACACGTGCGAGAGGATGAATCCCGCAGGCTAGTCGCGTAAAAACACGTGCGAGAGGATGCATCCCGCAGGCTAGTCGAGTAAAAACACGTGTGAGAGGATGCATCCCGCAGGCTAGTCGAGTAAAAACACGTGCGAGGTTTTGTGGGATGCGCATGCGCCGGTTTTGTGGGATGCGCATGCGCAGGTTTTTTGGGTTGCGCATGCGCAGGTTTTTTGGGATGCGCATGGCTAGTCAAGCAAAAACACGTGCGAGAGGATGCATCCCGCAGGCTAGTCGAGTAAAAACACGTGCGAGAGGATGCATCCCGCAGGCTAGTCGAGTAAAAACACGTGCGAGAGGATGAATCCCGCAGGCTAGTCGCGTAAAAACACGTGCGAGAGGATGCATCCCGCAGGCTAGTCGAGTAAAAACACGTGTGAGAGGATGCATCCCGCAGGCTAGTCGAGTAAAAACACGTGCGAGGTTTTGTGGGATGCGCATGCGCCGGTTTTGTGGGATGCGCATGCGCAGGTTTTTTGGGTTGCGCATGCGCAGGTTTTTTGGGATGCGCATGGCTAGTCAAGCAAAAACACGTGCGAGAGGATGCATCCCGCAGGGTAGTCGAGTAAAAACACGTGCGAGAGGATGCATCCCGCAGGCTAGTCGAGTAAAAACACGTGCGAGAGGATGCATCCCGCAGGCTAGTCGAGCAAAAACACGTGCGAGAGGATGCATCCCGCAGGCTAGTCGAGCAAAAACACGTGCGAGAGGATGCATCCCGCAGGCAAGTCAAGTAAAAACACGTGCGAGAGGATGCATCCCGGAGGCTAGTCGAGCACAAACACGTGCGAGAGGATGCATCCCGCAGGCTAGTCGAGCAAATACACGTGCGAGAGGATGCATCCCGCAGGCTAGTCGAGCAAAAACACGTGCGAGAGGATGTATCCCGCAGGCTAGTCGAGCAAAAACTCGTGCGAGAGGATGCATCCCGCAGACTAGTCGAGTAAAAACACGTGCGAGAGGATGCATCCCGCAGGCTAGTCGAGTAAAAACACGAGCGAGGTTTTGTGGGATGCGCATGCGCAGGTTTTTTGGGATGCGCATGCGCAGGTTTTTTGGGATGCGCATGGCTAGTCGAGCAAAAACACGTGCGAGAGGATGCATCCCGCAGGCTAGTCGAGCAAAAACACGTGCGAGAGGATGCATCCCGCAGGCTAGTCGAGTAAAAACACGTGCGAGAGGTTGCATCCCGCAGGCTAGTCGAGTAAAAACACGTGCAAGAGGATGCTTCCCGCAGGCTAGACGAGTAAAAACACGTGCGAGAGGATGCATCCCGCAGGCTAGTCGAGTAAAAACACGTGCGGGAGGATGCATCCCGCAGGCTAGTCAAGTAAAAACACGTACGAGAGGATGCATCCCGCAGGCTAGTCGAGCACAAACACGTGCGAGAGGATGCATCCCGCAGGCTAGTCGAGCAAATACACGTGCGAGAGGATGCATCCCGCAGGCTAGTCGAGCAAAAACACGTGCGAGAGGATGCATCCCGCAGGCTAGTCGAGCAAAAACACGTGCGAGAGGATGCATCCCGCAGGCTAGTCGAGTAAAAACACGTGCGAGAGGATGCATCCTTCAGGCTAGTCGAGTAAAAACACGTGCGAGAGGATGCATCCCGCAGGCTAGTCGAGTAAAAACACGTGCGAGAGGATGCATCCCGCAGGCTAGTCGAGTAAAAACACGTGCGAGAGGATGCATCCCGCAGGCTAGTCGAGTAAAAACACGTGCGAGGTTTTGTGGGATGCGCATGCGCAGGTTTTTTGGGATGCGCATGGCTAGTCGAGCAAAAACACGTGCGAGAGGATGCATCCCGCAGGGTAGTCGAGTAAAAACACGTGCGAGAGGTTGCATCCCGCAGGCTAGTCGAGTAAAAACACGTGCAAGAGGATGCTTCCCGCAGGCTAGTCGAGTAAAAACACGTGCGAGAGGATGCATCCCGCAGGCTAGTCGAGTAAAAACACGTGCGGGAGGATGCATCCCGCAGGCTAGTCAAGTAAAAACACGTACGAGAGGATGCATCCCGCAGGCTAGTCGAGCACAAACACGTGCGAGAGGATGCATCCCGCAGGCTAGTCGAGCAAATAAACGTGCGAGAGGATGCATCCCGCAGGCTAGTCGAGCAAAAACACGTGCGAGAGGATGCATCCCGCAGGCTAGTCGAGCAAAAACACGTGCGAGAGGATGCATCCCGCAGGCTAGTCGAGTAAAAACACGTGCGAGAGGATGCATCCTTCAGGCTAGTCGAGTAAAAACACGTGCGAGAGGATGCATCCCGCAGGCTAGTCGAGTAAAAACTCGTGCGAGAGGATGCATCCCGCAGGCTAGTCGAGTAAAAACACGTGCGAGAGGATGCATCCCGCAGGCTAGTCGAGTAAAAACACGTGCGAGGTTTTGTGGGATGCGCATGCGCAGGTTTTTTGGGATGCGCATGCGCAGGTTTTTTGGGATGCGCATGGCTAGTCGAGCAAAAACACGTGCGAGAGGATGCATCCCGCAGGCTAGTCGAGTAAAAACACGTGCGAGAGGATGCATCCCGCAGACTAGCCGAGTAAAAACACGTGCGAGAGGATGCTTCCCGCAGGCTAGTCGAGTAAAAACACGTGCGAGAGGATGCATCCCGCAGGCTAGTCGAGTAAAAACACGTGCGAGAGGATGCATCCCGCAGGCTAGTCGAGTAAAAACACGTGCGAGAGCATGCATCCCGCAGGCTAGTCGAGTAAAAACACGTGCGAGAGAATGCATCCCGCAGGCTAGTCGAGTAAAAACACGTGCGAGGTTTTGTGGGATGCGCATGCGCAGGTTTTGTGAGATGCGCATGCGCAAGTTATTTGGGATGCGCATGCGCAGGTTTTTTGGGATGCGCATGGCTAGTCGAGTAAAAACACGTGCGAGAGGATGCATCCCGCAGGCTAGTCGAGCAAAAACACGTGCGAGAGGATGCATCCCGCAGGCTAGTCAAGTAAAAACACGTGCGAGAGGATGCATCCCGCAGGCTAGTCGAGCAAAAACACGTGCGAGAGGATGCATCCCGCAGGCTAGTCGAGCAAAAACTCGTGCGAGAGGATGCATCCCGCAGACTAGTCGAGTAAAAACACGTGCGAGAGGATGCATCCCGCAGGCTAGTCGAGTAAAAACACGAGCGAGGTTTTGTGGGATGCGCATGCGCAGGTTTTTTGGGATGCGCATGCGCAGGTTTTTTGGGATGCGCATGGCTAGTCGAGCAAAAACACGTGCGAGAGGATGCATCCCGCAGGCTAGTCGAGCAAAAACACGTGCGAGAGGATGCATCCCGCAGGCTAGTCGAGTAAAAACACGTGCGAGAGGTTGCATCCCGCAGGCTAGTCGAGTAAAAACACGTGCAAGAGGATGCTTCCCGCAGGCTAGACGAGTAAAAACACGTGCGAGAGGATGCATCCCGCAGGCTAGTCGAGTAAAAACACGTGCGGGAGGATGCATCCCGCAGGCTAGTCAAGTAAAAACACGTACGAGAGGATGCATCCCGCAGGCTAGTCGAGCACAAACACGTGCGAGAGGATGCATCCCGCAGGCTAGTCGAGCAAATACACGTGCGAGAGGATGCATCCCGCAGGCTAGTCGAGCAAAAACACGTGCGAGAGGATGCATCCCGCAGGCTAGTCGAGCAAAAACACGTGCGAGAGGATGCATCCCGCAGGCTAGTCGAGTAAAAACACGTGCGAGAGGATGCATCCTTCAGGCTAGTCGAGTAAAAACACGTGCGAGAGGATGCATCCCGCAGGCTAGTCGAGTAAAAACACGTGCGAGAGGATGCATCCCGCAGGCTAGTCGAGTAAAAACACGTGCGAGAGGATGCATCCCGCAGGCTAGTCGAGTAAAAACACGTGCGAGGTTTTGTGGGATGCGCATGCGCAGGTTTTTTGGGATGCGCATGCGCAGGTTTTTTGGGATGCGCATGGCTAGTCGAGCAAAAACACGTGCGAGAGGATGCATCCCGCAGGGTAGTCGAGTAAAAACACGTGCGAGAGGTTGCATCCCGCAGGCTAGTCGAGTAAAAACACGTGCAAGAGGATGCTTCCCGCAGGCTAGTCGAGTAAAAACACGTGCGAGACGATGCATCCCGCAGGCTAGTCGAGTAAAAACACGTGCGGGAGGATGCATCCCGCAGGCTAGTCAAGTAAAAACACGTACGAGAGGATGCATCCCGCAGGCTAGTCGAGCACAAACACGTGCGAGAGGATGCATCCCGCAGGCTAGTCGAGCAAATAAACGTGCGAGAGGATGCATCCCGCAGGCTAGTCGAGCAAAAACACGTGCGAGAGGATGCATCCCGCAGGCTAGTCGAGCAAAAACACGTGCGAGAGGATGCATCCCGCAGGCTAGTCGAGTAAAAACACGTGCGAGAGGATGCATCCTTCAGGCTAGTCGAGTAAAAACACGTGCGAGAGGATGCATCCCGCAGGCTAGTCGAGTAAAAACTCGTGCGAGAGGATGCATCCCGCAGGCTAGTCGAGTAAAAACACGTGCGAGAGGATGCATCCCGCAGGCTAGTCGAGTAAAAACACGTGCGAGGTTTTGTGGGATGCGCATGCGCAGGTTTTTTGGGATGCGCATGCGCAGGTTTTTTGGGATGCGCATGGCTAGTCGAGCAAAAACACGTGCGAGAGGATGCATCCCGCAGGCTAGTCGAGTAAAAACACGTGCGAGAGGATGCATCCCGCAGGCTAGTCGAGTAAAAACACGTGCGAGAGGATGCATCCCGCAGGCTAGTCGAGCAAAAACACGTGCGAGAGGATGCATCCCGCAGGCTAGTCGAGCAAAAACACGTGCGAGAGGATGCATCCCGCAGACTAGCCGAGTAAAAACACGTGCGAGAGGATGCTTCCCGCAGGCTAGTCGAGTAAAAACACGTGCGAGAGGATGCATCCCGCAGGCTAGTCGAGTAAAAACACGTGCGAGAGGATGCATCCCGCAGGCTAGTCGAGTAAAAACACGTGCGAGAGCATGCATCCCGCAGGCTAGTCGAGTAAAAACACGTGCGAGAGAATGCATCCCGCAGGCTAGTCGAGTAAAAACACGTGCGAGGTTTTGTGGGATGCGCATGCGCAGGTTTTGTGAGATGCGCATGCGCAAGTTATTTGGGATGCGCATGCGCAGGTTTTTTGGGATGCGCATGGCTAGTCGAGTAAAAACACGTGCGAGAGGATGCATCCCGCAGGCTAGTCGAGCAAAAACACGTGCGAGAGGATGCATCCCGCAGGCTAGTCAAGTAAAAACACGTGCGAGAGGATGCATCCCGCAGGCTAGTCGAGCAAAAACACGTGCGAGAGGATGCATCCCGCAGGCTAGTCAAGTAAAAACACGTACGAGAGGATGCATCCCGCAGGCTAGTCGAGCACAAACACGTGCGAGAGGATGCATCCCGCAGGCTAGTCGAGCAAATACACGTGCGAGAGGATGCATCCCGCAGGCTAGTCGAGCAAAAACACGTGCGAGAGGATGCATCCCGCAGGCTAGTCGAGCAAAAACACGTGCGAGAGGATGCATCCCGCAGGCTAGTCGAGTAAAAACACGTGCGAGAGGATGCATCCTGCAGGCTAGTCGAGTAAAAACACGTGCGAGAGGATGCATCCCGCAGGCTAGTCGAGTAAAAACACGTGCGAGAGGATGCATCCCGCAGGCAAGTCGAGTAAAAACACGTGCGAGAGGATGCATCCCGCAGGCTAGTCGAGTAAAAACACGTGCGAGGTTATGTGGGATGCGCATGCGCAGGTTTTTTGGGATGCGCATGGCTAGTCGAGCAAAAACACGTGCGAGAGGATGCATCCCGCAGGGTAGTCGAGTAAAAACACGTGCGAGAGGATGCATCCCGCAGGCTAGTCGAGTAAAAACACGTGCGAGAGGATGCATCCCGCAGGCTAGTCGAGCAAAAACACGTGCGAGAGGATGCATCCCGCAGGCTAGTCGAGCAAAAACACGGGCGAGAGGATGCATCCCGCAGACTAGTCGAGTAAAAACACGTGCGAGAGGATGCTTCCCGCAGGCTAGTCGAGTAAAAACACGTGCGAGAGGATGCATCCCGCAGGCTAGTCGAGTAAAAACACGTGCGAGAGGATGCATCCCGCAGGCTAGTCGAGTAAAAACACGTGCGAGAGGATGCATCCCGCAGGCTAGTCGAGTAAAAACACGTGCGAGAGAATGCATCCCGCAGGCTAGTCGAGTAAAAACACGTGCGAGGTTTTGTGGGATGCGCATGCGCAGGTTTTGTGAGATGCGCATGCGCAGGTTATTTGGGATGCGCATGCGCAGGTTTTTTGGGATGCGCATGGCTAGTCGAGTAAAAACACGTGCGAGAGGATGCATCCCGCAGGGTAGTCGAGTAAAAACACGTGCGAGAGGATGCATCCCGCAGGCTAGTCGAGTAAAAACACGTGCGAGAGGATGCATCCCGCAGGCTAGTCGAGCAAAAACACGTGCGAGAGGATGCATCCCGCAGGCTAGTCGAGCAAAAACACGTGCGAGAGGATGCATCCCGCAGGCAAGTCAAGTAAAAACACGTGCGAGAGGATGCATCCCGGAGGCTAGTCGAGCACAAACACGTGCGAGAGGATGCATCCCGCAGGCTAGTCGAGCAAATACACGTGCGAGAGGATGCATCCCGCAGGCTAGTCGAGCAAAAACACGTGCGAGAGGATGTATCCCGCAGGCTAGTCGAGCAAAAACTCGTGCGAGAGGATGCATCCCGCAGACTAGTCGAGTAAAAACACGTGCGAGAGGATGCATCCCGCAGGCTAGTCGAGTAAAAACACGAGCGAGGTTTTGTGGGATGCGCATGCGCAGGTTTTTTGGGATGCGCATGCGCAGGTTTTTTGGGATGCGCATGGCTAGTCGAGCAAAAACACGTGCGAGAGGATGCATCCCGCAGGCTAGTCGAGCAAAAACACGTGCGAGAGGATGCATCCCGCAGGCTAGTCGAGTAAAAACACGTGCGAGAGGTTGCATCCCGCAGGCTAGTCGAGTAAAAACACGTGCAAGAGGATGCTTCCCGCAGGCTAGACGAGTAAAAACACGTGCGAGAGGATGCATCCCGCAGGCTAGTCGAGTAAAAACACGTGCGGGAGGATGCATCCCGCAGGCTAGTCAAGTAAAAACACGTACGAGAGGATGCATCCCGCAGGCTAGTCGAGCACAAACACGTGCGAGAGGATGCATCCCGCAGGCTAGTCGAGCAAATACACGTGCGAGAGGATGCATCCCGCAGGCTAGTCGAGCAAAAACACGTGCGAGAGGATGCATCCCGCAGGCTAGTCGAGCAAAAACACGTGCGAGAGGATGCATCCCGCAGGCTAGTCGAGTAAAAACACGTGCGAGAGGATGCATCCTTCAGGCTAGTCGAGTAAAAACACGTGCGAGAGGATGCATCCCGCAGGCTAGTCGAGTAAAAACACGTGCGAGAGGATGCATCCCGCAGGCTAGTCGAGTAAAAACACGTGCGAGAGGATGCATCCCGCAGGCTAGTCGAGTAAAAACACGTGCGAGGTTTTGTGGGATGCGCATGCGCAGGTTTTTTGGGATGCGCATGCGCAGGTTTTTTGGGATGCGCATGGCTAGTCGAGCAAAAACACGTGCGAGAGGATGCATCCCGCAGGGTAGTCGAGTAAAAACACGTGCGAGAGGTTGCATCCCGCAGGCTAGTCGAGTAAAAACACGTGCAAGAGGATGCTTCCCGCAGGCTAGTCGAGTAAAAACACGTGCGAGAGGATGCATCCCGCAGGCTAGTCGAGTAAAAACACGTGCGGGAGGATGCATCCCGCAGGCTAGTCAAGTAAAAACACGTACGAGAGGATGCATCCCGCAGGCTAGTCGAGCACAAACACGTGCGAGAGGATGCATCCCGCAGGCTAGTCGAGCAAATAAACGTGCGAGAGGATGCATCCCGCAGGCTAGTCGAGCAAAAACACGTGCGAGAGGATGCATCCCGCAGGCTAGTCGAGCAAAAACACGTGCGAGAGGATGCATCCCGCAGGCTAGTCGAGTAAAAACACGTGCGAGAGGATGCATCCTTCAGGCTAGTCGAGTAAAAACACGTGCGAGAGGATGCATCCCGCAGGCTAGTCGAGTAAAAACTCGTGCGAGAGGATGCATCCCGCAGGCTAGTCGAGTAAAAACACGTGCGAGAGGATGCATCCCGCAGGCTAGTCGAGTAAAAACACGTGCGAGGTTTTGTGGGATGCGCATGCGCAGGTTTTTTGGGATGCGCATGCGCAGGTTTTTTGGGATGCGCATGGCTAGTCGAGCAAAAACACGTGCGAGAGGATGCATCCCGCAGGGTAGTCGAGTAAAAACACGTGCGAGAGGATGCATCCCGCAGGCTAGTCGAGTAAAAACACGTGCGAGAGGATGCATCCCGCAGGCTAGTCGAGCAAAAACACGTGCGAGAGGATGCATCCCGCAGGCTAGTCGAGCAAAAACACGTGCGAGAGGATGCATCCCGCAGACTAGCCGAGTAAAAACACGTGCGAGAGGATGCTTCCCGCAGGCTAGTCGAGTAAAAACACGTGCGAGAGGATGCATCCCGCAGGCTAGTCGAGTAAAAACACGTGCGAGAGGATGCATCCCGCAGGCTAGTCGAGTAAAAACACGTGCGAGAGCATGCATCCCGCAGGCTAGTCGAGTAAAAACACGTGCGAGAGAATGCATCCCGCAGGCTAGTCGAGTAAAAACACGTGCGAGGTTTTGTGGGATGCGCATGCGCAGGTTTTGTGAGATGCGCATGCGCAAGTTATTTGGGATGCGCATGCGCAGGTTTTTTGGGATGCGCATGGCTAGTCGAGTAAAAACACGTGCGAGAGGATGCATCCCGCAGGCTAGTCGAGCAAAAACACGTGCGAGAGGATGCATCCCGCAGGCTAGTCAAGTAAAAACACGTGCGAGAGGATGCATCCCGCAGGCTAGTCGAGCAAAAACACGTGCGAGAGGATGCATCCCGCAGGCTAGTCAAGTAAAAACACGTACGAGAGGATGCATCCCGCAGGCTAGTCGAGCACAAACACGTGCGAGAGGATGCATCCCGCAGGCTAGTCGAGCAAATACACGTGCGAGAGGATGCATCCCGCAGGCTAGTCGAGCAAAAACACGTGCGAGAGGATGCATCCCGCAGGCTAGTCGAGCAAAAACACGTGCGAGAGGATGCATCCCGCAGGCTAGTCGAGTAAAAACACGTGCGAGAGGATGCATCCTGCAGGCTAGTCGAGTAAAAACACGTGCGAGAGGATGCATCCCGCAGGCTAGTCGAGTAAAAACACGTGCGAGAGGATGCATCCCGCAGGCAAGTCGAGTAAAAACACGTGCGAGAGGATGCATCCCGCAGGCTAGTCGAGTAAAAACACGTGCGAGGTTATGTGGGATGCGCATGCGCAGGTTTTTTGGGATGCGCATGGCTAGTCGAGCAAAAACACGTGCGAGAGGATGCATCCCGCAGGGTAGTCGAGTAAAAACACGTGCGAGAGGATGCATCCCGCAGGCTAGTCGAGTAAAAACACGTGCGAGAGGATGCATCCCGCAGGCTAGTCGAGCAAAAACACGTGCGAGAGGATGCATCCCGCAGGCTAGTCGAGCAAAAACACGGGCGAGAGGATGCATCCCGCAGACTAGTCGAGTAAAAACACGTGCGAGAGGATGCTTCCCGCAGGCTAGTCGAGTAAAAACACGTGCGAGAGGATGCATCCCGCAGGCTAGTCGAGTAAAAACACGTGCGAGAGGATGCATCCCGCAGGCTAGTCGAGTAAAAACACGTGCGAGAGGATGCATCCCGCAGGCTAGTCGAGTAAAAACACGTGCGAGAGAATGCATCCCGCAGGCTAGTCGAGTAAAAACACGTGCGAGGTTTTGTGGGATGCGCATGCGCAGGTTTTGTGAGATGCGCATGCGCAGGTTATTTGGGATGCGCATGCGCAGGTTTTTTGGGATGCGCATGGCTAGTCGAGTAAAAACACGTGCGAGAGGATGCATCCCGCAGGCTAGTCGAGCAAAAACACGTGCGAGAGGATGCATCCCGCAGGCTAGTCAAGTAAAAACACGTGCGAGAGGATGCATCCCGTAGGCTAGTCGAGCACAAACACGTGCGAGAGGATGCATCCCGCAGGCTAGTCGAGCAAATACACGTGCGAGAGGATGCATCCCGCAGGCTAGTCGAGCAAAAACACGTGCGAGAGGATGCATCCCGCAGGCTAGTCGAGCAAAAACACGTGCGAGAGGATGCATCCCGCAGACTAGTCGAGTAAAAACACGTGCGAGAGGATGCTTCCCGCAGGCTAGTCGAGTAAAAACACGTGCGAGAGGATGCATCCCGCAGGCTAGTCGAGTAAAAACACGTGCGAGGTTTTGTGGGATGCGCATGCGCAGGTTTTGTGGGATGCGCATGCGCAGGTTTTTTGGGATGCGCATGCGCAGGTTTTTTGGGATGCGCATGCGCAGGTTTTTTGGGATGCGCATGGCTAGTCGAGCAAAAACACGTGCGAGAGGATGCATCCCGCAGGCTAGTCGAGCAAAAACACGTGCGAGAGGATGCATCCCGCAGGCTAGTCGAGTAAAAACACGTGCGGGAGGATGCATCCCGCAGGCTAGTCGAGTAAAAACACGTGCGAGAGGATGCATCCCGCAGGCTAGTCGAGTAAAAACACGTGCGAAGTTTTGTGGGATGCGCATGCGCAGGTTTTTTGGGATGCGCATGCGCAGGTTTTTTGGGATTCGCATGGCTAGTCGAGCAAAAACACGTGCGAGAGGATGCATCCCGCAGGCTAGTCAAGTAAAAACACGTGCGAGAGGATGCATCCCGCAGGCTAGTCGAGCACAAACACGTGCGAGAGGATGCATCCCGCAGGCTAGTCGAGCAAATACACATGCGAGAGGATGCATCCCGCAGGCTAGTCGAGCAAAAACACGTGCGAGAGGATGCATCCCGCAGGCTAGTCGAGCAAAAACACGTGCGAGAGGATGCATCCCGCAGACTAGTCGATTAAAAACACGTGCGAGAGGATGCTTCCCGCAGGCTAGTCGAGTAAAAACACGTGCGAGAGGATGAATCCTGCAGGCTACTCGAGTAAAAACACGTGCGACAGGATGCATCCCGCAGGCTAGTCGAGCAAAAACACGTGCGAGAGGATGCATCCCGCAGGCTAGTCGAGCAAAAACACGTGCGAGAGGATGCATCCCGCAGGCTAGTCGAGTAAAAACACGTGCGAGAGGATGTATCCCGCAGGCTAGTCGAGCAAAAACCCGTGCGAGAGGATGCATCCCGCAGACTAGTCGAGTAAAAACACGTGCGAGAGGATGCATCCCGCAGGCTAGTCGAGTAAAAACACGAGCGAGGTTTTGTGGGATGCGCATGCGCAGGTTTTTTGGGATGCGCATGCGCAGGTTTTTTGGGATGCGCATGGCTAGTCGAGCAAAAACACGTGCGAGAGGATGCATCCCGCAGGCTAGTCGAGCAAAAACACGTGCGAGAGGATGCATCCCGCAGGCTAGTCGAGTAAAAACACGTGCGAGAGGTTGCATCCCGCAGGCTAGTCGAGTAAAAACACGTGCAAGAGGATGCTTCCCGCAGGCTAGTCGAGTAAAAACACGTGCGAGAGGATGCATCCCGCAGGCTAGTCGAGTAAAAACACGTGCGGGAGGATGCATCCCGCAGGCTAGTCAAGTAAAAACACGTACGAGAGGATGCATCCCGCAGGCTAGTCGAGCAAAAACACGTGCGAGAGGATGCATCCCGCAGGCTAGTCGAGCAAATACACGTGCGAGAGGATGCATCCCGCAGGCTAGTCGAGCAAAAACACGTGCGAGAGGATGCATCCCGCAGGCTAGTCGAGCAAAAACACGTGCGAGAGGATGCATCCCGCAGGCTAGTCGAGTAAAAACACGTGCGAGAGGATGCATCCTTCAGGCTAGTCGAGTAAAAACACGTGCGAGAGGATGCATCCCGCAGGCTAGTCGAGTAAAAACACGTGCGAGAGGATGCATCCCGCAGGCTAGTCGAGTAAAAACACGTGCGAGAGGATGCATCCCGCAGGCTAGTCGAGTAAAAACACGTGCGAGGTTTTGTGGGATGCGCATGCGCAGGTTTTTTGGGATGCGCATGCGCAGGTTTTTTGGGATGCGCATGGCTAGTCGAGCAAAAACACGTGCGAGAGGATGCATCCCGCAGGGTAGTCGAGTAAAAACACGTGCGAGAGGATGCATCCCGCAGGCTAGTCGAGTAAAAACACGTGCGAGAGGATGCATCCCGCAGGCTAGTCGAGCAAAAACACGTGCGAGAGGATGCATCCCGCAGGCTAGTCGAGCAAAAACACGTGCGAGAGGATGCATCCCGCAGACTAGTCGAGTAAAAACACGTGCGAGAGGATGCTTCCCGCAGGCTAGTCGAGTAAAAACACGTGCGAGAGGATGCATCCCGCAGGCTAGTCGAGCAAAAACACGTGCGAGAGGATGCATCCCGCAGGCTAGTCAAGTAAAAACACGTACGAGAGGATGCATCCCGCAGGCTAGTCGAGCACAAACACGTGCGAGAGGATGCATCCCGCAGGCTAGTCGAGCAAATACACGTGCGAGAGGATGCATCCCGCAGGCTAGTCGAGCAAAAACACGTGCGAGAGGATGCATCCCGCAGGCTAGTCGAGCAAAAACACGTGCGAGAGGATGCATCCCGCAGGCTAGTCGAGTAAAAACACGTGCGAGAGGATGCATCCTGCAGGCTAGTCGAGTAAAAACACGTGCGAGAGGATGCATCCCGCAGGCTAGTCGAGTAAAAACACGTGCGAGAGGATGCATCCCGCAGGCTAGTCGAGTAAAAACACGTGCGAGAGGATGCATCCCGCAGGCTAGTCGAGTAAAAACACGTGCGAGGTTATGTGGGATGCGCATGCGCAGGTTTTTTGGGATGCGCATGGCTAGTCGAGCAAAAACACGTGCGAGAGGATGCATCCCGCAGGGTAGTCGAGTAAAAACACGTGCGAGAGGATGCATCCCGCAGGCTAGTCGAGTAAAAACACGTGCGAGAGGATGCATCCCGCAGGCTAGTCGAGCAAAAACACGTGCGAGAGGATGCATCCCGCAGGCTAGTCGAGCAAAAACACGGGCGAGAGGATGCATCCCGCAGACTAGTCGAGTAAAAACACGTGCGAGAGGATGCTTCCCGCAGGCTAGTCGAGTAAAAACACGTGCGAGAGGATGCATCCCGCAGGCTAGTCGAGTAAAAACACGTGCGAGAGGATGCATCCCGCAGGCTAGTCGAGTAAAAACACGTGCGAGAGGATGCATCCCGCAGGCTAGTCGAGTAAAAACACGTGCGAGAGAATGCATCCCGCAGGCTAGTCGAGTAAAAACACGTGCGAGGTTTTGTGGGATGCGCATGCGCAGGTTTTGTGAGATGCGCATGCGCAGGTTATTTGGGATGCGCATGCGCAGGTTTTTTGGGATGCGCATGGCTAGTCGAGTAAAAACACGTGCGAGAGGATGCATCCCGCAGGCTAGTCGAGCAAAAACACGTGCGAGAGGATGCATCCCGCAGGCTAGTCAAGTAAAAACACGTGCGAGAGGATGCATCCGGTAGGCTAGTCGAGCACAAACACGTGCGAGAGGATGCATCCCGCAGGCTAGTCGAGCAAATACACGTGCGAGAGGATGCATCCCGCAGGCTAGTCGAGCAAAAACACGTGCGAGAGGATGCATCCCGCAGGCTAGTCGAGCAAAAACACGTGCGAGAGGATGCATCCCGCAGACTAGTCGAGTAAAAACACGTGCGAGAGGATGCTTCCCGCAGGCTAGTCGAGTAAAAACACGTGCGAGAGGATGCATCCCGCAGGCTAGTCGAGTAAAAACACGTGCGAGGTTTTGTGGGATGCGCATGCGCAGGTTTCGTGGGATGCGCATGCGCAGGTTTTTTGGGATGCGCATGCGCAGGTTTTTTGGGATGCGCATGCGCAGGTTTTTTGGGATGCGCATGGCTAGTCGAGCAAAAACACGTGCGAGAGGATGCATCCCGCAGGCTAGTCGAGCAAAAACACGTGCGAGAGGATGCATCCCGCAGGCTAGTCGAGTAAAAACACGTGCGAGAGGATGCATCCCGCAGGCTAGTCGAGTAAAAACACGTGCGAGAGGATGCATCCCGCAGGCTAGTCGAGTAAAAACACGTGCGAAGTTTTGTGGGATGCGCATGCGCAGGTTTTTTGGGATGCGCATGCGCAGGTTTTTTGGGATTCGCATGGCTAGTCGAGCAAAAACACGTGCGAGAGGATGCATCCCGCAGGCTAGTCAAGTAAAAACACGTGCGAGAGGATGCATCCCGCAGGCTAGTCGAGCACAAACACGTGCGAGAGGATGCATCCCGCAGGCTAGTCGAGCAAATACACATGCGAGAGGATGCATCCCGCAGGCTAGTCGAGCAAAAACACGTGCGAGAGGATGCATCCCGCAGGCTAGTCTAGCAAAAACACGTGCGAGAGGATGCATCCCGCAGACTAGTCGATTAAAAACACGTGCGAGAGGATGCTTCCCGCAGGCTAGTCGAGTAAAAACACGTGCGAGAGGATGAATCCTGCAGGCTACTCGAGTAAAAACACGTGCGAGAGGATGCATCCCGCAGGCTAGTCGAGCAAAAACACGTGCGAGAGGATGCATCCCGCAGGCTAGTCGAGCAAAAACACGTGCGAGAGGATGCATCCCGCAGGCTAGTCGAGTAAAAACACGTGCGAGAGGATGTATCCCGCAGGCTAGTCGAGCAAAAACCCGTGCGAGAGGATGCATCCCGCAGACTAGTCGAGTAAAAACACGTGCGAGAGGATGCATCCCGCAGGCTAGTCGAGTAAAAACACGAGCGAGGTTTTGTGGGATGCGCATGCGCAGGTTTTTTGGGATGCGCATGCGCAGGTTTTTTGGGATGCGCATGGCTAGTCGAGCAAAAACACGTGCGAGAGGATGCATCCCGCAGGCTAGTCGAGCAAAAACACGTGCGAGAGGATGCATCCCGCAGGCTAGTCGAGTAAAAACACGTGCGAGAGGTTGCATCCCGCAGGCTAGTCGAGTAAAAACACGTGCAAGAGGATGCTTCCCGCAGGCTAGTCGAGTAAAAACACGTGCGAGAGGATGCATCCCGCAGGCTAGTCGAGTAAAAACACGTGCGGGAGGATGCATCCCGCAGGCTAGTCAAGTAAAAACACGTACGAGAGGATGCATCCCGCAGGCTAGTCGAGCACAAACACGTGCGAGAGGATGCATCCCGCAGGCTAGTCGAGCAAATACACGTGCGAGAGGATGCATCCCGCAGGCTAGTCGAGCAAAAACACGTGCGAGAGGATGCATCCCGCAGGCTAGTCGAGCAAAAACACGTGCGAGAGGATGCATCCCGCAGGCTAGTCGAGTAAAAACACGTGCGAGAGGATGCATCCTTCAGGCTAGTCGAGTAAAAACACGTGCGAGAGGATGCATCCCGCAGGCTAGTCGAGTAAAAACACGTGCGAGAGGATGCATCCCGCAGGCTAGTCGAGTAAAAACACGTGCGAGAGGATGCATCCCGCAGGCTAGTCGAGTAAAAACACGTGCGAGGTTTTGTGGGATGCGCATGCGCAGGTTTTTTGGGATGCGCATGCGCAGGTTTTTTGGGATGTGCATGGCTAGTCGAGCAAAAACACGTGCGAGAGGATGCATCCCGCAGGGTAGTCGAGTAAAAACACGTGCGAGAGGATGCATCCCGCAGGCTAGTCGAGTAAAAACACGTGCGAGAGGATGCATCCCGCAGGCTAGTCGAGCAAAAACACGTGCGAGAGGATGCATCCCGCAGGCTAGTCGAGCAAAAACACGTGCGAGAGGATGCATCCCGCAGACTAGTCGAGTAAAAACACGTGCGAGAGGATGCTTCCCGCAGGCTAGTCGAGTAAAAACACGTGCGAGAGGATGCATCCCGCAGGCTAGTCGAGTAAAAACACGTGCGAGAGGATGCATCCCGCAGGCTAGTCGAGTAAAAACACGTGCGAGAGCATGCATCCCGCAGGCTAGTCGAGTAAAAACACGTGCGAGAGAATGCATCCCGCAGGCTAGTCGAGTAAAAACACGTGCGAGGTTTTGTGGGATGCGCATGCGCAGGTTTTGTGAGATGCGCATGCGCAAGTTATTTGGGATGCGCATGCGCAGGTTTTTTGGGATGCGCATGGCTAGTCGAGTAAAAACACGTGCGAGAGAATGCATCCCGCAGGCTAGTCGAGCAAAAACACGTGCGAGAGGATGCATCCCGCAGGCTAGTCAAGTAAAAACACGTGCGAGAGGATGCATCCCGCAGGCTAGTCGAGCAAAAACACGTGCGAGAGGATGCATCCCGCAGGCTAGTCGAGTAAAAACACGTGCGAGAGGATGCATCCCGCAGGCTAGTCGAGCAAAAACACGTGCGAGAGGATGCATCCCGCAGGCTAGTCGAGCAAAAACACGTGCGAGAGGATGCATCCCGCAGGCTAGTCAAGTAAAAACACGTACGAGAGGATGCATCCCGCAGGCTAGTCGAGCACAAACACGTGCGAGAGGATGCATCCCGCAGGCTAGTCGAGCAAATACACGTGCGAGAGGATGCATCCCGCAGGCTAGTCGAGCAAAAACACGTGCGAGAGGATGCATCCCGCAGGCTAGTCGAGCAAAAACACGTGCGAGAGGATGCATCCCGCAGGCTAGTCGAGTAAAAACACGTGCGAGAGGATGCATCCTGCAGGCTAGTCGAGTAAAAACACGTGCGAGAGGATGCATCCCGCAGGCTAGTCGAGTAAAAACACGTGCGAGAGGATGCATCCCGCAGGCTAGTCGAGTAAAAACACGTGCGAGAGGATGCATCCCGCAGGCTAGTCGAGTAAAAACACGTGCGAGGTTTTGTGGGATGCGCATGCGCAGGTTTTTTGGGATGCGCATGCGCAGGTTTTTTGGGATGCGCATGGCTAGTCGAGCAAAAACACGTGCGAGAGGATGCATCCCGCAGGGTAGTCGAGTAAAAACACGTGCGAGAGGATGCATCCCGCAGGCTAGTCGAGTAAAAACACGTGCGAGAGGATGCTTCCCGCAGGCTAGTCGAGTAAAAACACGTGCGAGAGGATGCATCCCGCAGGCTAGTCGAGTAAAAACACGTGCGAGAGGATGCATCCCGCAGGCTAGTCGAGTAAAAACACGTGCGAGAGGATGCATCCCGCAGGCTAGTCGAGTAAAAACACGTGCGAGAGAATGCATCCCGCAGGCTAGTCGAGTAAAAACACGTGCGAGGTTTTGTGGGATGCGCATGCGCAGGTTTTGTGAGATGCGCATGCGCAGGTTATTTGGGATGCGCATGCGCAGGTTTTTTGGGATGCGCATGGCTAGTCGAGTAAAAACACGTGCGAGAGGATGCATCCCGCAGGCTAGTCGAGCAAAAACACGTGCGAGAGGATGCATCCCGCAGGCTAGTCGAGCAAATACACATGCGAGAGGATGCATCCCGCAGGCTAGTCGAGCAAAAACACGTGCGAGAGGATGCATCCCGCAGGCTAGTCGAGCAAAAACACGTGCGAGAGGATGCATCCCGCAGGCTAGTCGAGCAAAAACACGGGCGAGAGGATGCATCCCGCAGACTAGTCGAGTAAAAACACGTGCGAGAGGATGCTTCCCGCAGGCTAGTCGAGTAAAAACACGTGCGAGAGGATGCATCCCGCAGGCTAGTCGAGTAAAAACACGTGCGAGAGGATGCATCCCGCAGGCGAGTCGAGTAAAAACACGTGCGAGAGGATGCATCCCGCAGGCTAGTCGAGTAAAAACACGTGCGAGAGAATGCATCCCGCAGGCTAGTCGAGTAAAAACACGTGCGAGGTTTTGTGGGATGCGCATGCGCAGGTTTTGTGAGATGCGCATGCGCAGGTTATTTGGGATGCGCATGCGCAGGTTTTTTGGGATGCGCATGGCTAGTCGAGTAAAAACACGTGCGAGAGGATGCATCCCGCAGGCTAGTCGAGCAAAAACACGTGCGAGAGGATGCATCCCGCAGGCTAGTCAAGTAAAAACACGTGCGAGAGGATGCATCCGGTAGGCTAGTCGAGCACAAACACGTGCGAGAGGATGCATCCCGCAGGCTAGTCGAGCAAATACACGTGCGAGAGGATGCATCCCGCAGGCTAGTCGAGCAAAAACACGTGCGAGAGGATGCATCCCGCAGGCTAGTCGAGCAAAAACACGTGCGAGAGGATGCATCCCGCAGACTAGTCGAGTAAAAACACGTGCGAGAGGATGCTTCCCGCAGGCTAGTCGAGTAAAAACACGTGCGAGAGGATGCATCCCGCAGGCTAGTCGAGTAAAAACACGTGCGAGGTTTTGTGGGATGCGCATGCGCAGGTTTTGTGGGATGCGCATGCGCAGGTTTTTTGGGATGCGCATGCGCAGGTTTTTTGGGATGCGCATGCGCAGGTTTTTTGGGATGCGCATGGCTAGTCGAGCAAAAACACGTGCGAGAGGATGCATCCCGCAGGCTAGTCGAGCAAAAACACGTGCGAGAGGATGCATCCCGCAGGCTAGTCGAGTAAAAACACGTGCGAGAGGATGCATCCCGCAGGCTAGTCGAGTAAAAACACGTGCGAGAGGATGCATCCCGCAGGCTAGTCGAGTAAAAACACGTGCGAAGTTTTGTGGGATGCGCATGCGCAGGTTTTTTGGGATGCGCATGCGCAGGTTTTTTGGGATTCGCATGGCTAGTCGAGCAAAAACACGTGCGAGAGGATGCATCCCGCAGGCTAGTCAAGTAAAAACACGTGCGAGAGGATGCATCCCGCAGGCTAGTCGAGCACAAACACGTGCGAGAGGATGCATCCCGCAGGCTAGTCGAGCAAATACACATGCGAGAGGATGCATCCCGCAGGCTAGTCGAGCAAAAACACGTGCGAGAGGATGCATCCCGCAGGCTAGTCTAGCAAAAACACGTGCGAGAGGATGTATCCCGCAGGCTAGTCGAGCAAAAACCCGTGCGAGAGGATGCATCCCGCAGACTAGTCGAGTAAAAACACGTGCGAGAGGATGCATCCCGCAGGCTAGTCGAGTAAAAACACGAGCGAGGTTTTGTGGGATGCGCATGCGCAGGTTTTTTGGGATGCGCATGCGCAGGTTTTTTGGGATGCGCATGGCTAGTCGAGCAAAAACACGTGCGAGAGGATGCATCCCGCAGGCTAGTCGAGCAAAAACACGTGCGAGAGGATGCATCCCCCAGGCTAGTCGAGTAAAAACACGTGCGAGAGGTTGCATCCCGCAGGCTAGTCGAGTAAAAACACGTGCAAGAGGATGCTTCCCGCAGGCTAGTCGAGTAAAAACACGTGCGAGAGGATGCATCCCGCAGGCTAGTCGAGTAAAAACACGTGCGGGAGGATGCATCCCGCAGGCTAGTCAAGTAAAAACACGTACGAGAGGATGCATCCCGCAGGCTAGTCGAGCACAAACACGTGCGAGAGGATGCATCCCGCAGGCTAGTCGAGCAAATACACGTGCGAGAGGATGCATCCCGCAGGCTAGTCGAGCAAAAACACGTGCGAGAGGATGCATCCCGCAGGCTAGTCGAGCAAAAACACGTGCGAGAGGATGCATCCCGCAGGCTAGTCGAGTAAAAACACGTGCGAGAGGATGCATCCTTCAGGCTAGTCGAGTAAAAACACGTGCGAGAGGATGCATCCCGCAGGCTAGTCGAGTAAAAACACGTGCGAGAGGATGCATCCCGCAGGCTAGTCGAGTAAAAACACGTGCGAGAGGATGCATCCCGCAGGCTAGTCGAGTAAAAACACGTGCGAGGTTTTGTGGGATGCGCATGCGCAGGTTTTTTGGGATGCGCATGCGCAGGTTTTTTGGGATGTGCATGGCTAGTCGAGCAAAAACACGTGCGAGAGGATGCATCCCGCAGGGTAGTCGAGTAAAAACACGTGCGAGAGGATGCATCCCGCAGGCTAGTCGAGTAAAAACACGTGCGAGAGGATGCATCCCGCAGGCTAGTCGAGCAAAAACACGTGCGAGAGGATGCATCCCGCAGGCTAGTCGAGCAAAAACACGTGCGAGAGGATGCATCCCGCAGACTAGTCGAGTAAAAACACGTGCGAGAGGATGCTTCCCGCAGGCTAGTCGAGTAAAAACACGTGCGAGAGGATGCATCCCGCAGGCTAGTCGAGTAAAAACACGTGCGAGAGGATGCATCCCGCAGGCTAGTCGAGTAAAAACACGTGCGAGAGCATGCATCCCGCAGGCTAGTCGAGTAAAAACACGTGCGAGAGAATGCATCCCGCAGGCTAGTCGAGTAAAAACACGTGCGAGGTTTTGTGGGATGCGCATGCGCAGGTTTTGTGAGATGCGCATGCGCAGGTTATTTGGGATGCGCATGCGCAGGTTTTTTGGGATGCGCATGGCTAGTCGAGTAAAAACACGTGCGAGAGGATGCATCCCGCAGGCTAGTCGAGCAAAAACACGTGCGAGAGGATGCATCCCGCAGGCTAGTCAAGTAAAAACACGTGCGAGAGGATGCATCCGGTAGGCTAGTCGAGCACAAACACGTGCGAGAGGATGCATCCCGCAGGCTAGTCGAGCAAATACACGTGCGAGAGGATGCATCCCGCAGGCTAGTCGAGCAAAAACACGTGCGAGAGGATGCATCCCGCAGGCTAGTCGAGCAAAAACACGTGCGAGAGGATGCATCCCGCAGACTAGTCGAGTAAAAACACGTGCGAGAGGATGCTTCCCGCAGGCTAGTCGAGTAAAAACACGTGCGAGAGGATGCATCCCGCAGGCTAGTCGAGTAAAAACACGTGCGAGGTTTTGTGGGATGCGCATGCGCAGGTTTTGTGGGATGCGCATGCGCAGGTTTTTTGGGATGCGCATGCGCAGGTTTTTTGGGATGCGCATGCGCAGGTTTTTTGGGATGCGCATGGCTAGTCGAGCAAAAACACGTGCGAGAGGATGCATCCCGCAGGCTAGTCGAGCAAAAACACGTGCGAGAGGATGCATCCCGCAGGCTAGTCGAGTAAAAACACGTGCGAGAGGATGCATCCCGCAGGCTAGTCGAGTAAAAACACGTGCGAGAGGATGCATCCCGCAGGCTAGTCGAGTAAAAACACGTGCGAAGTTTTGTGGGATGCGCATGCGCAGGTTTTTTGGGATGCGCATGCGCAGGTTTTTTGGGATTCGCATGGCTAGTCGAGCAAAAACACGTGCGAGAGGATGCATCCCGCAGGCTAGTCAAGTAAAAACACGTGCGAGAGGATGCATCCCGCAGGCTAGTCGAGCACAAACACGTGCGAGAGGATGCATCCCGCAGGCTAGTCGAGCAAATACACATGCGAGAGGATGCATCCCGCAGGCTAGTCGAGCAAAAACACGTGCGAGAGGATGCATCCCGCAGGCTAGTCTAGCAAAAACACGTGCGAGAGGATGCATCCCGCAGACTAGTCGATTAAAAACACGTGCGAGAGGATGCTTCCCGCAGGCTAGTCGAGTAAAAACACGTGCGAGAGGATGAATCCTGCAGGCTACTCGAGTAAAAACACGTGCGAGAGGATGCATCCCGCAGGCTAGTCGAGCAAAAACACGTGCGAGAGGATGCATCCCGCAGGCTAGTCGAGCAAAAACACGTGCGAGAGGATGCATCCCGCAGGCTAGTCGAGTAAAAACACGTGCGAGAGGATGTATCCCGCAGGCTAGTCGAGCAAAAACCCGTGCGAGAGGATGCATCCCGCAGACTAGTCGAGTAAAAACACGTGCGAGAGGATGCATCCCGCAGGCTAGTCGAGTAAAAACACGAGCGAGGTTTTGTGGGATGCGCATGCGCAGGTTTTTTGGGATGCGCATGCGCAGGTTTTTTGGGATGCGCATGGCTAGTCGAGCAAAAACACGTGCGAGAGGATGCATCCCGCAGGCTAGTCGAGCAAAAACACGTGCGAGAGGATGCATCCCGCAGGCTAGTCGAGTAAAAACACGTGCGAGAGGTTGCATCCCGCAGGCTAGTCGAGTAAAAACACGTGCAAGAGGATGCTTCCCGCAGGCTAGTCGAGTAAAAACACGTGCGAGAGGATGCATCCCGCAGGCTAGTCGAGTAAAAACACGTGCGGGAGGATGCATCCCGCAGGCTAGTCAAGTAAAAACACGTACGAGAGGATGCATCCCGCAGGCTAGTCGAGCACAAACACGTGCGAGAGGATGCATCCCGCAGGCTAGTCGAGCAAATACACGTGCGAGAGGATGCATCCCGCAGGCTAGTCGAGCAAAAACACGTGCGAGAGGATGCATCCCGCAGGCTAGTCGAGCAAAAACACGTGCGAGAGGATGCATCCCGCAGGCTAGTCGAGTAAAAACACGTGCGAGAGGATGCATCCTTCAGGCTAGTCGAGTAAAAACACGTGCGAGAGGATGCATCCCGCAGGCTAGTCGAGTAAAAACACGTGCGAGAGGATGCATCCCGCAGGCTAGTCGAGTAAAAACACGTGCGAGAGGATGCATCCCGCAGGCTAGTCGAGTAAAAACACGTGCGAGGTTTTGTGGGATGCGCATGCGCAGGTTTTTTGGGATGCGCATGCGCAGGTTTTTTGGGATGTGCATGGCTAGTCGAGCAAAAACACGTGCGAGAGGATGCATCCCGCAGGGTAGTCGAGTAAAAACACGTGCGAGAGGATGCATCCCGCAGGCTAGTCGAGTAAAAACACGTGCGAGAGGATGCATCCCGCAGGCTAGTCGAGCAAAAACACGTGCGAGAGGATGCATCCCGCAGGCTAGTCTAGCAAAAACACGTGTGAGAGGATGCATCCCGCAGACTAGTCGAGTAAAAACACGTGCGAGAGGATGCTTCCCGCAGGCTAGTCGAGTAAAAACACGTGCGAGAGGATGCATCCCGCAGGCTAGTCGAGTAAAAACACGTGCGAGAGGATGCATCCCGCAGGCTAGTCGAGTAAAAACACGTGCGAGAGCATGCATCCCGCAGGCTAGTCGAGTAAAAACACGTGCGAGAGAATGCATCCCGCAGGCTAGTCGAGTAAAAACACGTGCGAGGTTTTGTGGGATGCGCATGCGCAGGTTTTGTGAGATGCGCATGCGCAAGTTATTTGGGATGCGCATGCGCAGGTTTTTTGGGATGCGCATGGCTAGTCGAGTAAAAACACGTGCGAGAGAATGCATCCCGCAGGCTAGTCGAGCAAAAACACGTGCGAGAGGATGCATCCCGCAGGCTAGTCAAGTAAAAACACGTGCGAGAGGATGCATCCCGCAGGCTAGTCGAGCAAAAACACGTGCGAGAGGATGCATCCCGCAGGCTAGTCGAGTAAAAACACGTGCGAGAGGATGCATCCCGCAGGCTAGTCGAGCAAAAACACGTGCGAGAGGATGCATCCCGCAGGCTAGTCGAGCAAAAACACGTGCGAGAGGATGCATCCCGCAGGCTAGTCAAGTAAAAACACGTACGAGAGGATGCATCCCGCAGGCTAGTCGAGCACAAACACGTGCGAGAGGATGCATCCCGCAGGCTAGTCGAGCAAATACACGTGCGAGAGGATGCATCCCGCAGGCTAGTCGAGCAAAAACACGTGCGAGAGGATGCATCCCGCAGGCTAGTCGAGCAAAAACACGTGCGAGAGGATGCATCCCGCAGGCTAGTCGAGTAAAAACACGTGCGAGAGGATGCATCCTGCAGGCTAGTCGAGTAAAAACACGTGCGAGAGGATGCATCCCGCAGGCTAGTCGAGTAAAAACACGTGCGAGAGGATGCATCCCGCAGGCTAGTCGAGTAAAAACACGTGCGAGAGGATGCATCCCGCAGGCTAGTCGAGTAAAAACACGTGCGAGGTTTTGTGGGATGCGCATGCGCAGGTTTTTTGGGATGCGCATGCGCAGGTTTTTTGGGATGCGCATGCGCAGGTTTTTTGGGATGTGCATGGCTAGTCGAGCAAAAACACGTGCGAGAGGATGCATCCCGCAGGGTAGTCGAGTAAAAACACGTGCGAGAGGATGCATCCCGCAGGCTAGTCGAGTAAAAACACGTGCGAGAGGATGCATCCCGCAGGCTAGTCGAGCAAAAACACGTGCGAGAGGATGCATCCCGCAGGCTAGTCTAGCAAAAACACGTGTGAGAGGATGCATCCCGCAGACTAGTCGAGTAAAAACACGTGCGAGAGGATGCTTCCCGCAGGCTAGTCGAGTAAAAACACGTGCGAGAGGATGCATCCCGCAGGCTAGTCGAGTAAAAACACGTGCGAGAGGATGCATCCCGCAGGCTAGTCGAGTAAAAACACGTGCGAGAGCATGCATCCCGCAGGCTAGTCGAGTAAAAACACGTGCGAGAGAATGCATCCCGCAGGCTAGTCGAGTAAAAACACGTGCGAGGTTTTGTGGGATGCGCATGCGCAGGTTTTGTGAGATGCGCATGCGCAAGTTATTTGGGATGCGCATGCGCAGGTTTTTTGGGATGCGCATGGCTAGTCGAGTAAAAACACGTGCGAGAGAATGCATCCCGCAGGCTAGTCGAGCAAAAACACGTGCGAGAGGATGCATCCCGCAGGCTAGTCAAGTAAAAACACGTGCGAGAGGATGCATCCCGCAGGCTAGTCGAGCAAAAACACGTGCGAGAGGATGCATCCCGCAGGCTAGTCGAGTAAAAACACGTGCGAGAGGATGCATCCCGCAGGCTAGTCGAGCAAAAACACGTGCGAGAGGATGCATCCCGCAGGCTAGTCGAGCAAAAACACGTGCGAGAGGATGCATCCCGCAGGCTAGTCAAGTAAAAACACGTACGAGAGGATGCATCCCGCAGGCTAGTCGAGCACAAACACGTGCGAGAGGATGCATCCCGCAGGCTAGTCGAGCAAATACACGTGCGAGAGGATGCATCCCGCAGGCTAGTCGAGCAAAAACACGTGCGAGAGGATGCATCCCGCAGGCTAGTCGAGCAAAAACACGTGCGAGAGGATGCATCCCGCAGGCTAGTCGAGTAAAAACACGTGCGAGAGGATGCATCCTGCAGGCTAGTCGAGTAAAAACACGTGCGAGAGGATGCATCCCGCAGGCTAGTCGAGTAAAAACACGTGCGAGAGGATGCATCCCGCAGGCTAGTCGAGTAAAAACACGTGCGAGAGGATGCATCCCGCAGGCTAGTCGAGTAAAAACACGTGCGAGGTTTTGTGGGATGCGCATGCGCAGGTTTTTTGGGATGCGCATGCGCAGGTTTTTTGGGATGCGCATGGCTAGTCGAGCAAAAACACGTGCGAGAGGATGCATCCCGCAGGGTAGTCGAGTAAAAACACGTGCGAGAGGATGCATCCCGCAGGCTAGTCGAGTAAAAACACGTGCGAGAGGATGCTTCCCGCAGGCTAGTCGAGTAAAAACACGTGCGAGAGGATGCATCCCGCAGGCTAGTCGAGTAAAAACACGTGCGAGAGGATGCATCCCGCAGGCTAGTCGAGTAAAAACACGTGCGAGAGGATGCATCCCGCAGGCTAGTCGAGTAAAAACACGTGCGAGAGAATGCATCCCGCAGGCTAGTCGAGTAAAAACACGTGCGAGGTTTTGTGGGATGCGCATGCGCAGGTTTTGTGAGATGCGCATGCGCAGGTTATTTGGGATGCGCATGCGCAGGTTTTTTGGGATGCGCATGGCTAGTCGAGTAAAAACACGTGCGAGAGGATGCATCCCGCAGGCTAGTCGAGCAAAAACACGTGCGAGAGGATGCATCCCGCAGGCTAGTCGAGCAAATACACATGCGAGAGGATGCATCCCGCAGGCTAGTCGAGCAAAAACACGTGCGAGAGGATGCATCCCGCAGGCTAGTCGAGCAAAAACACGTGCGAGAGGATGCATCCCGCAGACTAGTCGAGTAAAAACACGTGCGAGAGGATGCTTCCCGCAGGCTAGTCGAGTAAAAACACGTGCGAGAGGATGCATCCCGCAGGCTAGTCGAGTAAAAACACGTGCGAGGTTTTGTGGGATGCGCATGCGCAGGTTTTGTGGGATGCGCATGCGCAGGTTTTTTGGGATGCGCATGCGCAGGTTTTTTGGGATGCGCATGGCTAGTCGAGCAAAAACACGTGCGAGAGGATGCATCCCGCAGGCTAGTCGAGCAAAAACACGTGCGAGAGGATGCATCCCGCAGGCTAGTCGAGTAAAAACACGTGCGAGAGGATGCATCCCGCAGGCTAGTCGAGTAAAAACACGTGCGAGAGGATGCATCCCGCAGGCTAGTCGAGTAAAAACACGTGCGAAGTTTTGTGGGATGCGCATGCGCAGGTTTTTTGGGATGCGCATGCGCAGGTTTTTTGGGATGCGCATGGCTAGTCGAGTAAAAACACGTGCGAGAGGATGCATCCCGCAGGCTAGTCAAGTAAAAACACGTGCGAGAGGATGCATCCCGCAGGCTAGTCAAGTAAAAACACGTGCGAGAGGATGCATCCCGCAGGCTAGTCGAGCACAAACACGTGCGAGAGGATGCATCCCGCAGGCTAGTCGAGCAAATACACATGCGAGAGGATGCATCCCGCAGGTTGGTCGAGCAAAAACACGTGCGAGAGGATGCATCCCGCAGGCTAGTCGAGCAAAAACACGTGCGAGAGGATGCATCCCGCAGACTAGTCGATTAAAAACACGTGCGAGAGGATGCTTCCCGCAGGCTAGTCGAGTAAAAACACGTGCGAGAGGATGAATCCTGCAGGCTACTCGAGTAAAAACACGTGCGAGAGGATGCATCCCGCAGGCTAGTCGAGCAAAAACACGTGCGAGAGGATGCATCCCGCAGGCTAGTCGAGCAAAAACACGTGCGAGAGGATGCATCCCGCAGGCTAGTCGAGTAAAAACACGTGCGAGAGGATGCATCCCGCAGGCTAATCGAGTAAAAACACGTGCGAGAGGATGCATCCCGCAGGCTAGTCGAGTAAAAACACGTGCGAAGTTTTGTGGGATGCGCATGCGCAGGTTTTTTGGGATGCGCATGGCTAGTCGAGTAAAAACACGTGCGAGAGGATGCATCCCGCAGGCTAGTCGAGCAAAAACACGTGCGAGAGGATGCATCCCGCAGGCTAGTCGAGCAAAAACACGTGCGAGAGGATGCATCCCGCAGGCTAGTCAAGTAAAAACACGTGCGAGAGGATGCATCCCGCAGGCTAGTCGAGCACAAACACGTGCGAGAGGATGCATCCCGCAGGCTAGTCGAGCAAATACACGTGCGAGAGGATGCATCCCGCAGGCTAGTCGAGCAAAAACACGTGCGAGAGGATGCATCCCGCAGGCTAGTCGAGCAAAAACACGTGCGAGAGGATGCATCCCGCAGGGTAGTCGAGTAAAAACACGTGCGAGAGGATGCATCCCGCAGGCTAGTCGAGTAAAAACACGTGCGAGAGGATGCATCCCGCAGGCTAGTCGAGCAAAAACACGTGCGAGAGGATGCATCCCGCAGGCTAGTCGAGCAAAAACACGTGCGAGAGGATGCATCCCGCAGACTAGTCGAGTAAAAACACGTGCGAGAGGATGCTTCCCGCAGGCTAGTCGAGTAAAAACACGTGCGAGAGGATGCATCCCGCAGGCTAGTCGAGTAAAAACCCGTGCGAGAGGATGCATCCCGCAGGCTAGTCGAGTAAAAACACGTGCGAGAGCATGCATCCCGCAGGCTAGTCGAGTAAAAACACGTGCGAGAGAATGCATCCCGCAGGCTAGTCGAGTAAAAACACGTGCGAGGTTTTGTGGGATGCGCATGCGCAGGTTTTGTGAGATGCGCATGCGCAGGTTATTTGGGATGCGCATGCGCAGGTTTATTGGGATGCGCATGGCTAGTCGAGTAAAAACACGTGCGAGAGGATGCATCCCGCAGGCTAGTCGAGCAAAAACACGTGCGAGAGGATGCATCCCGCAGGCTAGTCAAGTAAAAACACGTGCGAGAGGATGCATCCCGCAGGCTAGTCGAGCACAAACACGTGCGAGAGGATGCATCCCGCAGGCTAGTCGAGCAAATACACATGCGAGAGGATGCATCCCGCAGGCTAGTCGAGCAAAAACACGTGCGAGAGGATGCATCCCGCAGGCTAGTCGAGCAAAAACACGTGCGAGAGGATGCATCCCGCAGACTAGTCGATTAAAAACACGTGCGAGAGGATGCTTCCCGCAGGCTAGTCGAGTAAAAACACGTGCGAGAGGATGAATCCTGCAGGCTACTCGAGTAAAAACACGTGCGAGAGGATGCATCCCGCAGGCTAGTCGAGCAAAAACACGTGCGAGAGGATGCATCCCGCAGGCTAGTCGAGTAAAAACACGTGCGAAGTTTTGTGGGATGCGCATGCGCAGGTTTTTTGGGATGCGCATGGCTAGTCGAGTAAAAACACGTGCGAGAGGATGCATCCCGCAGGCTAGTCAAGTAAAAACACGTGCGAGAGGATGCATCCCGCAGGCTAGTCGAGCAAAAACACGTGCGAGAGGATGTATCCCGCAGGCTAGTCGAGCAAAAACCCGTGCGAGAGGATGCATCCCGCAGACTAGTCGAGTAAAAACACGTGCGAGAGGATGCATCCCGCAGGCTAGTAGAGTAAAAACACGAGCGAGGTTTTGTGGGATGCGCATGCGCAGGTTTTTTGGGATGCGCATGCGCAGGTTTTTTGGGATGCGCATGGCTAGTCGAGCAAAAACACGTGCGAGAGGATGCATCCCGCAGGCTAGTCGAGCAAAAACACGTGCGAGAGGATGCATCCCGCAGGCTAGTCGAGTAAAAACACGTGCGAGAGGTTGCATCCCGCAGGCTAGTCGAGTAAAAACACGTGCAAGAGGATGCTTCCCGCAGTCTAGTCGAGTATAAACACGTGCGGGAGGATGCATCCCGCAGGCTAGTCAAGTAAAAACACGTACGAGAGGATGCATCCCGCAGGCTAGTCGAGCACAAACACGTGCGAGAGGATGCATCCCGCAGGCTAGTCGAGCAAATACACGTGCGAGAGGATGCATCCCGCAGGCTAGTCGAGCAAAAACACGTGCGAGAGGATGCATCCCGCAGGCTAGTCGAGCAAAAACACGTGCGAGAGGATGCATCCCGCAGGCTAGTCGAGTAAAAACACGTGCGAGAGGATGCATCCTGCAGGCTAGTCGAGTAAAAACACGTGCGAGAGGATGCATCCCGCAGGCTAGTCGAGTAAAAACACGTGCGAGAGGATGCATCCCGCAGGCTAGTCGAGTAAAAACACGTGCGAGAGGATGCATCCCGCAGGCTAGTCGAGTAAAAACACGTGCGAGGTTTTGTGGGATGCGCATGCGCAGGTTTTTTCGGATGCGCATGCGCAGGTTTTTTGGGATGCGCATGGCTAGTCGAGCAAAAGCACGTGCGAGAGGATGCATCCCGCAGGGTAGTCGAGTAAAAACACGTGCGAGAGGATGCATCCCGCAGGCTAGTCGAGTAAAAACACGTGCGAGAGGATGCATCCCGCAGGCTAGTCGAGCAAAAACACGTGCGAGAGGATGCATCCCGCAGGCTAGTCGAGCAAAAACACGTGCGAGAGGATGCATCCCGCAGGCTAGTCGAGTAAAAACACGTGCGGGAGGATGCATCCCGCAGGCTAGTCAAGTAAAAACACGTACGAGAGGATGCATCCCGCAGGCTAGTCGAGTAAAAACACGTGCGAGAGGATGCATCCCGCAGGCTTGTCGAGTAAAAACACGTGCGGGAGGATGCATCCCGCAGGCTAGTCAAGTAAAAACACGTACGAGAGGATGCATCCCGCAGGCTAGTCGAGCACAAACACGTGCGAGAGGATGCATCCCGCAGGCTAGTCGAGCAAATACACGAGCGAGAGGATGCATCCCGCAGGCTAGTCGAGCAAAAACACGTGCGAGAGGATGCATCCCGCAGGCTAGTCGAGCAAAAACACGTGCGAGAGGATGCATCCCGCAGGCTAGTCGAGTAAAAACACGTGCGAGAGGATGCATCCTGCAGGCTAGTCGAGTAAAAACACGTGCGAGAGGATGCATCCCGCAGGCTAGTCGAGTAAAAACACGTGCGAGGTTTTGTGGGATGCGCATGCGCAGGTTTTTTGGGATGCGCATGCGCAGGTTTTTTGGGATGCGCATGGCTAGTCGAGCAAAAACACGTGCGAGAGGATGCATCCCGCAGGGTAGTCGAGTAAAAACACGTGCGAGAGGATGCATCCCGCAGGCTAGTCGAGTAAAAACACGTGCGAGAGGATGCATCCCGCAGGCTAGTCGAGCAAAAACACGTGCGAGAGGATGCATCCCGCAGGCTGGTCGAGCAAAAACACGTGCGAGGTTTTGTGGGATGCGCATGCGCAGGTTTTGTGAGATGCGCATGCGCAGGTTATTTGGGATGCACATGCGCAGGTTTTTTGGGATGCGCATGGCTAGTCGAGTAAAAACACGTGCGAGAGGATGCATCCCGCAGGCTAGTCGAGCAAAAACACGTGCGAGAGGATGCATCCCGCAGGCTAGTCAAGTAAAAACACGTGCGAGAGGATGCATCCCGCAGGCTAGTCGAGCACAAACACGTGCGAGAGGATGCATCCCGCAGGCTAGTCGAGCAAATACACATGCGAGAGGATGCATCCCGCAGGCTAGTCGAGCAAAAACACGTGCGAGAGGATGCATCCCGCAGGCTAGTCGAGCAAAAACACGTGCGAGAGGATGCATCCCGCAGACTAGTCGATTAAAAACACGTGCGAGAGGATGCTTCCCGCAGGCTAGTCGAGTAAAAACACGTGCGAGAGGATGAATCCTGCAGGCTACTCGAGTAAAAACACGTGCGAGAGGATGCATCCCGCAGGCTAGTCGAGCAAAAACACGTGCGAGAGGATGCATCCCGCAGGCTAGTCGAGCAAAAACACGTGCGAGAGGATGCATCCCGCAGGCTAGTCGAGTAAAAACACGTGCGAGAGGATGCATCCCGCAGGCTAGTCGAGTAGAAACACGTGCGAGAGGATGCATCCCGCAGGCTAGTCGAGTAAAAACACGTGCGAAGTTTTGTGGGATGCGCATGCGCAGGTTTTTTGGGATGCGCATGGCTAGTCGAGTAAAAACACGTGCGAGAGGATGCATCCCGCAGGCTAGTCGAGCAAAAACACGTGCGAGAGGATGCATCCCGCAGGCTAGTCGAGCAAAAACACGTGCGAGAGGATGCATCCCGCAGGCTAGTCAAGTAAAAACACGTGCGAGAGGATGCGTCCCGCAGGCTAGTCGAGCACAAACACGTGCGAGAGGATGCATCCCGCAGGCTAGTCGAGCAAATGCACGTGCGAGAGGATGCATCCCGCAGGCTAGTCGAGCAAAAACACGTGCGACAGGATGTATCCCGCAGGCTAGTCGAGCAAAAACCCGTGCGAGAGGATGCATCCCGCAGACTAGTCGAGTAAAAACACGTGCGAGAGGATGCATCCCGCAGGCTAGTAGAGTAAAAACACGAGCGAGGTTTTGTGGGATGCGCATGCGCAGGTTTTTTGGGATGCGCATGCGCAGGTTTTTTGGGATGCGCATGGCTAGTCGAGCAAAAACACGTGCGAGAGGATGCATCCCGCAGGCTAGTCGAGCAAAAACACGTGCGAGAGGATGCATCCCGCAGGCTAGTCGAGTAAAAACACGTGCGAGAGGTTGCATCCCGCAGGCTAGTCGAGTAAAAACACGTGCAAGAGGATGCTTCCCGCAGGCTAGTCGAGTAAAAACACGTGCGAGAGGATGCATCCCGCAGGCTAGTCGAGTAAAAACACGTGCGGGAGGATGCATCCCGCAGGCTAGTCAAGTAAAAACACGTGCGAGAGGATGCATCCCGCAGGCTAGTCGAGTAAAAACACGTGCGAGAGGATGCATCCCGCAGGCTAGTCGAGTAAAAACACGTGCGAGAGGATGCATCCCGCAGGCTAGTCGAGTAAAAACACGTGCGAGGTTTTGTGGGATGCGCATGCGCAGGTTTTTTGGGATGCGCATGCGCAGGTTTTTTGGGATGCGCATGGCTAGTCGAGCAAAAGCACGTGCGAGAGGATGCATCCCGCAGGGTAGTCGAATAAAAACACGTGCGAGAGGATGCATCCCGCAGGCTAGTCGAGCAAAAACACGTGCGAGAGGATGCATCCCGCAGGCTAGTCGAGCAAAAACACGTGCGAGAGGATGCATCCCGCAGGCTAGTCCAGTAAAAACACGTGCGAGAGGATGCATCCTGCAGGCTAGTCGAGTAAAAACACGTGCGAGAGGATGCATCCCGCAGGCTAGTCGAGTAAAAACACGTGCGAGCGGATGCTTCCCGCAGGCTAGTCGAGTAAAAACACGTGCGAGAGGATGCATCCCGCAGGCTAGTCGAGTAAAAACACGTGCGAGGTTTTGTGGGATGCGCATGCGCAGGTTTTTTGGGATGCGCATGCGCAGGTTTTTTGGGATGCGCATGGCTAGTCGAGCAAAAACACGTGCGAGAGGATGCATCCCGCAGGGTAGTCGAGTAAAAACACGTGCGAGAGGATGCATCCCGCAGGCTAGTCGAGTAAAAACACGTGCGAGAGCATGCATCCCGCAGGCTAGTCGAGTAAAAACACGTGCGAGAGAATGCATCCCGCAGGCTAGTCGAGTAAAAACACGTGCGAGGTTTTGTGGGATGCGCATGCGCAGGTTTTGTGAGATGCGCATGCGCAGGTTATTTGGGATGCGCATGCGCAGGTTTTTTGGGATGCGCATGGCTAGTCGAGTAAAAACACGTGCGAGAGGATGCATCCCGCAGGCTAGTCGAGCAAAAACACGTGCGAGAGGATGCATCCCGCAGGCTAGTCAAGTAAAAACACGTGCGAGAGGATGCATCCCGCAGGCTAGTCGAGCACAAACACGTGCGAGAGGATGCATCCCGCAGGCTAGTCGAGCAAATACACATGCGAGAGGATGCATCCCGCAGGCTAGTCGAGCAAAAACACGTGCGAGAGGATGCATCCCGCAGGCTAGTCGAGCAAAAACACGTGCGAGAGGATGCATCCCGCAGACTAGTCGATTAAAAACACGTGCGAGAGGATGCTTCCCGCAGGATAGTCGAGTAAAAACACGTGCGAGAGGATGAATCCTGCAGGCTACTCGAGTAAAAACACGTGCGAGAGGATGCATCCCGCAGGCTAGTCGAGCAAAAACACGTGCGAGAGGATGCATCCCGCAGGCTAGTCGAGCAAAAACACGTGCGAGAGGATGCATCCCGCAGGCTAGTCGAGTAAAAACACGTGCGAGAGGATGCATCCCGCAGGCTAGTCGAGTAAAAACACGTGCGAGAGGATGCATCCCGCAGGCTAGTCGAGCAAATGCACGTGCGAGAGGATGCATCCCGCAGGCTAGTCGAGCAAAAACACGTGCGAGAGGATGTATCCCGCAGGCTAGTCGAGCAAAAACCCGTGCGAGAGGATGCATCCCGCAGACTAGTCGAGTAAAAACACGTGCGAGAGGATGCATCCCGCAGGCTAGTAGAGTAAAAACACGAGCGAGGTTTTGTGGGATGCGCATGCGCAGGTTTTTTGGGATGCGCATGCGCAGGTTTTTTGGGATGCGCATGGCTAGTCGAGCAAAAACACGTGCGAGAGGATGCATCCCGCAGGCTAGTCGAGCAAAAACACGTGCGAGAGGATGCATCCCGCAGGCTAGTCGAGTAAAAACACGTGCGGGAGGTTGCATCCCGCAGGCTAGTCGAGTAAAAACACGTGCAAGAGGATGCTTCCCGCAGGCTAGTCGAGTAAAAACACGTGCGAGAGGATGCATCCCGCAGGCTAGTCGAGTAAAAACACGTGCGGGAGGATGCATCCCGCAGGCTAGTCAAGTAAAAACACGTGCGAGAGGATGCATCCCGCAGGCTAGTCGAGTAAAAACACGTGCGAGATGATGCATCCCGCAGGCTAGTCGAGTAAAAACACGTGCGAGAGGATGCATCCCGCAGGCTAGTCGAGCACAAACACGTGCGAGAGGATGCATCCCGCAGGCTAGTCGAGCAAATGCACGTGCGAGAGGATGCATCCCGCAGGCTAGTCGAGCAAAAACACGTGCGAGAGGATGTATCCCGCAGGCTAGTCGAGCAAAAACCCGTGCGAGAGGATGCATCCCGCAGACTAGTCGAGTAAAAACACGTGCGAGAGGATGCATCCCGCAGGCTAGTCGAGCAAAAACACGTGCGAGAGGATGCATCCCGCAGGCTAGTCGAGCAAAAACACGTGCGAGAGGATGCATCCCGCAGGCTAGTCAAGTAAAAACACGTGCGAGAGGATGCATCCCGCAGGCTAGTCGAGCACAAACACGTGCGAGAGGATGCATCCCGCAGGCTAGTCGAGCAAATGCACGTGCGAGAGGATGCATCCCGCAGGCTAGTCGAGCAAAAACACGTGCGAGAGGATGCATCCCGCAGGCTAGTCGAGTAAAAACACGTGCGAGAGGATGCATCCTGCAGGCTAGTCGAGTAAAAAAACGTGCGAGAGGATGCATCCCGCAGGCTAGTCGAGTAAAAACACGTGCGAGAGGATGCATCCCGCAGGCTAGTCGAGTAAAAACACGTGCGAGAGGATGCATCCCGCAGGCTAGTCGAGCAAAAACACGTGCGAGAGGATGCATCCCGCAGGCTAGTCGAGTAAAAACACGTGCGGGAGGATGCATCCCGCAGGCTAGTCAAGTAAAAACACGTACGAGAGGATGCATCCCGCAGGCTAGTCGAGTAAAAACACGTGCGAGAGGATGCATCCCGCAGGCTTGTCGAGTAAAAACACGTGCGGGAGGATGCATCCCGCAGGCTAGTCAAGTAAAAACACGTACGAGAGGATGCATCCCGCAGGCTAGTCGAGCACAAACACGTGCGAGAGGATGCATCCCGCAGGCTAGTCGAGCAAATACACGAGCGAGAGGATGCATCCCGCAGGCTAGTCGAGCAAAAACACGTGCGAGAGGATGCATCCCGCAGGCTAGTCGAGCAAAAACACGTGCGAGAGGATGCATCCCGCAGGCTAGTCGAGTAAAAACACGTGCGAGAGGATGCATCCTGCAGGCTAGTCGAGTAAAAACACGTGCGAGAGGATGCATCCCGCAGGCTAGTCGAGTAAAAACACGTGCGAGGTTTTGTGGGATGCGCATGCGCAGGTTTTTTGGGATGCGCATGCGCAGGTTTTTTGGGATGCGCATGGCTAGTCGAGCAAAAACACGTGCGAGAGGATGCATCCCGCAGGGTAGTCGAGTAAAAACACGTGCGAGAGGATGCATCCCGCAGGCTAGTCGAGTAAAAACACGTGCGAGAGGATGCATCCCGCAGGCTAGTCGAGCAAAAACACGTGCGAGAGGATGCATCCCGCAGGCTAGTCGAGTAAAAACACGTGCGAGAGGATGCATCCCGCAGGCTAGTCGAGTAAAAACACGTGCGAGAGGATGCTTCCCGCAGGCTAGTCGAGTAAAAACACGTGCGAGAGGATGCATCCCGCAGGCTAGTCGAGTAAAAACACGTGCGAGAGGATGCATCCCGCAGGCTAGTCGAGCAAAAACACGTGCGAGAGGATGCATCCCGCAGGCTAGTCGAGCAAAAACACGTGCGAGAGGATGCATCCCGCAGGCTAGTCAAGTAAAAACACGTGCGAGAGGATGCATCCCGCAGGCTAGTCGAGCACAAACACGTGCGAGAGGATGCATCCCGCAGGCTAGTCGAGCAAATGCACGTGCGAGAGGATGCATCCCGCAGGCTAGTCGAGCAAAAACACGTGCGAGAGGATGCATCCCGCAGGCTAGTCGAGTAAAAACACGTGCGAGAGGATGCATCCTGCAGGCTAGTCGAGTAAAAACACGTGCGAGAGGATGCATCCCGCAGTCTAGTCGAGTAAAAACACGTGCGAGAGGATGCATCCCGCAGGCTAGTCGAGTAAAAACACGTGCGAGAGGATGCATCCCGCAGGCTAGTCGAGCAAAAACACGTGCGAGAGGATGCATCCCGCAGGCTAGTCGAGTAAAAACACGTGCGGGAGGATGCATCCCGCAGGCTAGTCAAGTAAAAACACGTACGAGAGGATGCATCCCGCAGGCTAGTCGAGTAAAAACACGTGCGAGAGGATGCATCCCGCAGGCTTGTCGAGTAAAAACACGTGCGGGAGGATGCATCCCGCAGGCTAGTCAAGTAAAAACACGTACGAGAGGATGCATCCCGCAGGCTAGTCGAGCACAAACACGTGCGAGAGGATGCATCCCGCAGGCTAGTCGAGCAAATACACGAGCGAGAGGATGCATCCCGCAGGCTAGTCGAGCAAAAACACGTGCGAGAGGATGCATCCCGCAGGCTAGTCGAGCAAAAACACGTGCGAGAGGATGCATCCCGCAGGCTAGTCGAGTAAAAACACGTGCGAGAGGATGCATCCTGCAGGCTAGTCGAGTAAAAACACGTGCGAGAGGATGCATCCCGCAGGCTATTCGAGTAAAAACACGTGCGAGGTTTTGTGGGATGCGCATGCGCAGGTTTTTTGGGATGCGCATGCGCAGGTTTTTTGGGATGCGCATGGCTAGTCGAGCAAAAACACGTGCGAGAGGATGCATCCCGCAGGGTAGTCGAGTAAAAACACGTGCGAGAGGATGCATCCCGCAGGCTAGTCGAGTAAAAACACGTGCGAGAGGATGCATCCCGCAGGCTAGTCGAGCAAAAACACGTGCGAGAGGATGCATCCCGCAGGCTGGTCGAGCAAAAACACGTGCGAGAGGATGCATCCCGCAGACTAGTCGAGTAAAAACACGTGCGAGAGGATGCTTCCCGCAGGCTAGTCGAGTAAAAACACGTGCGAGAGGATGCATCCCGCAGGCTAGTCGAGTAAAAACACGTGCGAGAGGATGCATCCCGCAGGCTAGTCGAGCAAAAACACGTGCGAGAGGATGCATCCCGCAGGCTAGTCGAGCAAAAACACGTGCGAGAGGATGCATCCCGCAGACTAGTCGATTAAAAACACGTGCGAGAGGATGCTTCCCGCAGGCTAGTCGAGTAAAAACACGTGCGAGAGGATGAATCCTGCAGGCTACTCGAGTAAAAACACGTGCGAGAGGATGCATCCCGCAGGCTAGTCGAGCAAAAACACGTGCGAGAGGATGCATCCCGCAGGCTAGTCGAGCAAAAACACGTGCGAGAGGATGCATCCCGCAGGCTAGTCGAGTAAAAACACGTGCGAGAGGATGCATCCCGCAGGCTAGTCGAGTAGAAACACGTGCGAGAGGATGCATCCCGCAGGCTAGTCGAGTAAAAACACGTGCGAAGTTTTGTGGGATGCGCATGCGCAGGTTTTTTGGGATGCGCATGGCTAGTCGAGTAAAAACACGTGCGAGAGGATGCATCCCGCAGGCTAGTCAAGCAAAAACACGTGCGAGAGGATGCATCCCGCAGGCTAGTCGAGCAAAAACACGTGCGAGAGGATGCATCCCGCAGGCTAGTCAATTAAAAACACGTGCGAGAGGATGCATCCCGCAGGCTAGTCGAGCACAAACACGTGCGAGAGGATGCATCCCGCAGGCTAGTCGAGCAAATACACGTGCGAGAGGATGCATCCCGCAGGCTAGTCGAGCAAAAACACGTGCGAGAGGATGCATCCCGCAGGCTAGTCGAGCAAAAACACGTGCGAGAGGATGCATCCCGCAGGCTAGTCGAGTAAAAACACGTGCGAGAGGATGCTTCCCGCAGGCTAGTCGAGTAAAAACACGTGCGAGAGGATGCATCCCGCAGGCTAGTCGAGTAAAAACACGTGCGAGAGGATGCATTCCGCAGGCTAGTCGAGCAAAAACACGTGCGAGAGGATGCATCCCGCAGGCTAGTCGAGCAAAAACACGTGCGAGAGATGCATCCCGCAGGCTAGTCAAGTAAAAACACGTGCGAGAGGATGCGTCCCGCAGGCTAGTCGAGCACAAACACGTGCGAGAGGATGCATCCCGCAGGCTAGTCGAGCAAATGCACGTGCGAGAGGATGCATCCCGCAGGCTAGTCGAGCAAAAACACGTGCGAGAGGATGTATCCCGCAGGCTAGTCGAGCAAAAACCCGTGCGAGAGGATGCATCCCGCAGACTAGTCGAGTAAAAACACGTGCGAGAGGATGCATCCCGCAGGCTAGTAGAGTAAAAACACGAGCGAGGTTTTGTGGGATGCGCATGCGCAGGTTTTTTGGGATGCGCATGCGCAGGTTTTTTGGGATGCGCATGGCTAGTCGAGCAAAAACACGTGCGAGAGGATGCATCCCGCAGGCTAGTCGAGCAAAAACACGTGCGAGAGGATGCATCCCGCAGGCTAGTCGAGTAAAAACACGTGCGAGAGGTTGCATCCCGCAGGCTAGTCGAGTAAAAACACGTGCAAGAGGATGCTTCCCGCAGGCTAGTCGAGTAAAAACACGTGCGAGAGGATGCATCCCGCAGGCTAGTCGAGTAAAAACACGTGCGGGAGGATGCATCCCGCAGGCTAGTCAAGTAAAAACACGTGCGAGAGGATGCATCCCGCAGGCTAGTCGAGTAAAAACACGTGCGAGAGGATGCATCCCGCAGGCTAGTCGAGTAAAAACACGTGCGAGGTTTTGTGGGATGCGCATGCGCAGGTTTTTTGGGATGCGCATGCGCAGGTTTTTTGGGATGCGCATGGCTAGTCGAGCAAAAGCACGTGCGAGAGGATGCATCCCGCAGGCTAGTCGAGCAAAAACACGTGCGAGAGGATGCATCCCGCAGGCTAGTCGAGCAAAAACACGTGCGAGAGGATGCATCCCGCAGGCTAGTCCAGTAAAAACACGTGCGAGAGGATGCATCCTGCAGGCTAGTCGAGTAAAAACACGTGCGAGAGGATGCATCCCGCAGGCTAGTCGAGTAAAAACACGTGCGAGCGGATGCTTCCCGCAGGCTAGTCGAGTAAAAACACGTGCGAGAGGATGCATCCCGCAGGCTAGTCGAGTAAAAACACGTGCGAGGTTTTGTGGGATGCGCATGCGCAGGTTTTTTGGGATGCGCATGCGCAGGTTTTTTGGGATGCGCATGGCTAGTCGAGCAAAAACACGTGCGAGAGGATGCATCCCGCAGGGTAGTCGAGTAAAAACACGTGCGAGAGGATGCATCCCGCAGGCTAGTCGAGTAAAAACACGTGCGAGAGGATGCATCCCGCAGGCTAGTCGAGCAAAAACACGTGCGAGAGGATGCATCCCGCAGGCTAGTCGAGCAAAAACACGTGCGAGAGGATGCATCCCGCAGACTAGTCGAGTAAAAACACGTGCGAGAGGATGCTTCCCGCAGGCTAGTCGAGTAAAAACACGTGCGAGAGGATGCATCCCGCAGGCTAGTCGAGTAAAAACACGTGCGAGAGGATGCATCCCGCAGGCTAGTCGAGTAAAAACACGTGCGAGAGCATGCATCCCGCAGGCTAGTCGAGTAAAACACGTGCGAGAGAATGCATCCCGCAGGCTAGTCGAGTAAAAACACGTGCGAGGTTTTGTGGGATGCGCATGCGCAGGTTTTGTGAGATGCGCATGCGCAGGTTATTTGGGATGCGCATGCGCAGGTTTTTTGGGATGCGCATGGCTAGTCGAGTAAAAACACGTGCGAGAGGATGCATCCCGCAGGCTAGTCGAGCAAAAACACGTGCGAGAGGATGCATCCCGCAGGCTAGTCAAGTAAAAACACGTGCGAGAGGATGCATCCCGCAGGCTAGTCGAGCAAATACACATGCGAGAGGATGCATCCCGCAGGCTAGTCGAGCAAAAACACGTGCGAGAGGATGCATCCCGCAGGCTAGTCGAGCAAAAACACGTGCGAGAGGATGCATCCCGCAGACTAGTCGATTAAAAACACGTGCGAGAGGATGCTTCCCGCAGGATAGTCGAGTAAAAACACGTGCGAGAGGATGAATCCTGCAGGCTACTCGAGTAAAAACACGTGCGAGAGGATGCATCCCGCAGGCTAGTCGAGCAAAAACACGTGCGAGAGGATGCATCCCGCAGGCTAGTCGAGCAAAAACACGTGCGAGAGGATGCATCCCGCAGGCTAGTCGAGTAAAAACACGTGCGAGAGGATGCATCCCGCAGGCTAGTCGAGTAAAAACACGTGCGAGAGGATGCATCCCGCAGGCTAGTCGAGTAAAAACACGTGCGAAGTTTTGTGGGATGCGCATGCGCAGGTTTTTTGGGATGCGCATGGCTAGTCGAGTAAAAACACGTGCGAGAGGATGCATCCCGCAGGCTAGTCGAGCAAAAACACGTGCGAGAGGATGCATCCCGCAGGCTAGTCGAGCAAAAACACGTGCGAGAGGATGCATCCCGCAGGCTAGTCAAGTAAAAACACGTGCGAGAGGATGCATCCCGCAGGCTAGTCGAGCACAAACACGTGCGAGAGGATGCATCCCGCAGGCTAGTCGAGCAAATACACGTGCGAGAGGATGCATCCCGCAGGCTAGTCGAGCAAAAACACGTGCGAGAGGATGCATCCCGCAGGCTAGTCGAGCAAAAACACGTGCGAGAGGATGCATCCCGCAGGCTAGTCGAGTAAAAACACGTGCGAGAGGATGCTTCCCGCAGGCTAGTCGAGTAAAAACACGTGCGAGAGGATGCATCCCGCAGGCTAGTCGAGTAAAAACACGTGCGAGAGGATGCATCCCGCAGGCTAGTCGAGCAAAAACACGTGCGAGAGGATGCATCCCGCAGGCTAGTCGAGCACAAACACGTGCGAGAGGATGCATCCCGCAGGCTAGTCGAGCAAATGCACGTGCGAGAGGATGCATCCCGCAGGCTAGTCGAGCAAAAACACGTGCGAGAGGATGTATCCCGCAGGCTAGTCGAGCAAAAACCCGTGCGAGAGGATGCATCCCGCAGACTAGTCGAGTAAAAACACGTGCGAGAGGATGCATCCCGCAGGCTAGTAGAGTAAAAACACGAGCGAGGTTTTGTGGGATGCGCATGCGCAGGTTTTTTGGGATGCGCATGCGCAGGTTTTTTGGGATGCGCATGGCTAGTCGAGCAAAAACACGTGCGAGAGGATGCATCCCGCAGGCTAGTCGAGCAAAAACACGTGCGAGAGGATGCATCCCGCAGGCTAGTCGAGTAAAAACACGTGCGGGAGGTTGCATCCCGCAGGCTAGTCGAGTAAAAACACGTGCAAGAGGATGCTTCCCGCAGGCTAGTCGAGTAAAAACACGTGCGAGAGGATGCATCCCGCAGGCTAGTCGAGTAAAAACACGTGCGGGAGGATGCATCCCGCAGGCTAGTCAAGTAAAAACACGTGCGAGAGGATGCATCCCGCAGGCTAGTCGAGTAAAAACACGTGCGAGATGATGCATCCCGCAGGCTAGTCGAGTAAAAACACGTGCGAGAGGATGCATCCCGCAGGCTAGTCGAGTAAAAACACGTGCGAGAGGATGCTTCCCGCAGGCTAGTCGAGTAAAAACACGTGCGAGAGGATGCATCCCGCAGGCTAGTCGAGTAAAAACACGTGCGAGAGGATGCATCCCGCAGGCTAGTCGAGTAAAAACACGTGCGAGAGCATGCATCCCGCAGGCTAGTCGAGTAAAAACACGTGCGAGAGAATGCATCCCGCAGGCTAGTCGAGTAAAAACACGTGCGAGGTTTTGTGGGATGCGCATGCGCAGGTTTTGTGAGATGCGCATGCGCAGGTTATTTGGGATGCGCATGCGCAGGTTTTTTGGGATGCGCATGGCTAGTCGAGTAAAAACACGTGCGAGAGGATGCATCCCGCAGGCTAGTCGAGCAAAAACACGTGCGAGAGGATGCATCCCGCAGGCTAGTCAAGTAAAAACACGTGCGAGAGGATGCATCCCGCAGGCTAGTCGAGCACAAACACGTGCGAGAGGATGCATCCCGCAGGCTAGTCGAGCAAATACACATGCGAGAGGATGCATCCCGCAGGCTAGTCGAGCAAAAACACGTGCGAGAGGATGCATCCCGCAGGCTAGTCGAGCAAAAACACGTGCGAGAGGATGCATCCCGCAGACTAGTCGATTAAAAACACGTGCGAGAGGATGCTTCCCGCAGGATAGTCGAGTAAAAACACGTGCGAGAGGATGAATCCTGCAGGCTACTCGAGTAAAAACACGTGCGAGAGGATGCATCCCGCAGGCTAGTCGAGCAAAAACACGTGCGAGAGGATGCATCCCGCAGGCTAGTCGAGCAAAAACACGTGCGAGAGGATGCATCCCGCAGGCTAGTCGAGTAAAAACACGTGCGAGAGGATGCATCCCGCAGGCTAGTCGAGTAAAAACACGTGCGAGAGGATGCATCCCGCAGGCTAGTCGAGTAAAAACACGTGCGAAGTTTTGTGGGATGCGCATGCGCAGGTTTTTTGGGATGCGCATGGCTAGTCGAGTAAAAACACGTGCGAGAGGATGCATCCCGCAGGCTAGTCGAGCAAAAACACGTGCGAGAGGATGCATCCCGCAGGCTAGTCGAGCAAAAACACGTGCGAGAGGATGCATCCCGCAGGCTAGTCAAGTAAAAACACGTGCGAGAGGATGCATCCCGCAGGCTAGTCGAGCACAAACACGTGCGAGAGGATGCATCCCGCAGGCTAGTCGAGCAAATACACGTGCGAGAGGATGCATCCCGCAGGCTAGTCGAGCAAAAACACGTGCGAGAGGATGCATCCCGCAGGCTAGTCGAGCAAAAACACGTGCGAGAGGATGCATCCCGCAGGCTAGTCGAGTAAAAACACGTGCGAGAGGATGCTTCCCGCAGGCTAGTCGAGTAAAAACACGTGCGAGAGGATGCATCCCGCAGGCTAGTCGAGTAAAAACACGTGCGAGAGGATGCATCCCGCAGGCTAGTCGAGCAAAAACACGTGCGAGAGGATGCATCCCGCAGGCTAGTCGAGCACAAACACGTGCGAGAGGATGCATCCCGCAGGCTAGTCGAGCAAATGCACGTGCGAGAGGATGCATCCCGCAGGCTAGTCGAGCAAAAACACGTGCGAGAGGATGTATCCCGCAGGCTAGTCGAGCAAAAACCCGTGCGAGAGGATGCATCCCGCAGACTAGTCGAGTAAAAATACGTGCGAGAGGATGCATCCCGCAGGCTAGTAGAGTAAAAACACGAGCGAGGTTTTGTGGGATGCGCATGCGCAGGTTTTTTGGGATGCGCATGCGCAGGTTTTTTGGGATGCGCATGGCTAGTCGAGCAAAAACACGTGCGAGAGGATGCATCCCGCAGGCTAGTCGAGCAAAAACACGTGCGAGAGGATGCATCCCGCAGGCTAGTCGAGTAAAAACACGTGCGGGAGGTTGCATCCCGCAGGCTAGTCGAGTAAAAACACGTGCAAGAGGATGCTTCCCGCAGGCTAGTCGAGTAAAAACACGTGCGAGAGGATGCATCCCGCAGGCTAGTCGAGTAAAAACACGTGCGGGAGGATGCATCCCGCAGGCTAGTCAAGTAAAAACACGTGCGAGAGGATGCATCCCGCAGGCTAGTCGAGTAAAAACACGTGCGAGAGGATGCATCCCGCAGGGTAGTCGAGTAAAAACACGTGCGAGAGGATGCATCCCGCAGGCTAGTCGAGTAAAAACACGTGCGAGAGGATGCATCCCGCAGGCTAGTCGAGCAAAAACACGTGCGAGAGGATGCATCCCGCAGGCTAGTCGAGTAAAAACACGTGCGAGAGGATGCATCCTGCAGGCTAGTCGAGTAAAAACACGTGCGAGAGGATGCATCCCGCAAGCTAGTCGAGTAAAAACACGTGCGAGAGGATGCATCCCGCAGGCTAGTCGAGTAAAAACACGTGCGAGAGGATGCATCCCGCAGGCTAGTCGAGCAAAAACACGTGCGAGAGGATGCATCCCGCAGACTAGTCGAGTAAAAACACGTGCGAGAGGATGCTTCCCGCAGGCTAGTCGAGTAAAAACACGTGCGAGAGGATGCATCCCGCAGGCTAGTCGAGTAAAAACACGTGCGAGAGGATGCATCCCGCAGGCTAGTCGAGTAAAAACACGTGCGAGAGCATGCATCCCGCAGGCTAGTCGAGCAAAAACACGTGCGAGAGGATGCATCCCGCAGGCTAGTCGAGCAAAAACACGTGCGAGAGGATGCATCCCGCAGGCTAGTCAAGTAAAAACACGTGCGAGAGGATGCATCCCGCAGGCTAGTCGAGCACAAACACGTGCGAGAGGATGCATCCCGCAGGCTAGTCGAGCAAATGCACGTGCGAGAGGATGCATCCCGCAGGCTAGTCGAGCAAAAACACGTGCGAGAGGATGTATCCCGCAGGCTAGTCGAGCAAAAACCCGTGCGAGAGGATGCATCCCGCAGACTAGTCGAGTAAAAACACGTGCGAGAGGATGCATCCCGCAGGCTAGTAGAGTAAAAACACGAGCGAGGTTTTCTGGGATGCGCATGCGCAGGTTTTTTGGGATGCGCATGCGCAGGTTTTTTGGGATGCGCATGGCTAGTCGAGCAAAAACACGTGCGAGAGGATGCATCCCGCAGGCTGGTCGAGCAAAAACACGTGCGAGAGGATGCATCCCGCAGGCTAGTCGAGTAAAAACACGTGCGAGAGGTTGCATCCCGCAGGCTAGTCGAGTAAAAACACGTGCAAGAGGATGCTTCCCGCAGGCTAGTCGAGTATAAACACGTGCGAGAGGATGCATCCCGCAGGCTAGTCGAGTAAAAACACGTGCGGGAGGATGCATCCCGCAGGCTAGTCAAGTAAAAACACGTACGAGAGGATGCATCCCGCAGGCTAGTCGAGCACAAACACGTGCGAGAGGATGCATCCCGCAGGCTAGTCGAGAAAATACACGTGCGAGGTTTTGTGGGATGCGCATGCGCAGGTTTTTTGGGATGCGCATGCGCAGGTTTTTTGGGATGCGCATGGCTAGTCGAGCAAAAGCACGTGCGAGAGGATGCATCCCGCAGGGTAGTCGAGTAAAAACACGTGCGAGAGGATGCATCCCGCAGGCTAGTCGAGCAAATACACGTGCGAGAGGATGCATCCCGCAGGGTAGTCGAGTAAAAACACGTGCGAGAGGATGCATCCCGCAGGCTAGTCGAGTAAAAACACGTGCGAGAGGATGCATCCCGCAGGCTAGTCGAGCAAAAACACGTGCGAGAGGATGCATCCCGCAGGCTAGTCGAGCAAAAACACGTGCGAGAGGATGCATCCCGCAGGCTAGTCGAGTAAAAACACGTGCGGGAGGATGCATCCCGCAGGCTAGTCAAGTAAAAACACGTACGAGAGGATGCATCCCGCAGGCTAGTCGAGTAAAAACACGTGCGAGAGGATGCATCCCGCAGGCTAGTCGAGTAAAAACACGTGCGGGAGGATGCATCCCGCAGGCTAGTCGAGTAAAAACACGTGCGGGAGGATGCTTCCCGCAGGCTAGTCGAGTAAAAACACGTGCGAGAGGATGCATCCCGCAGGCTAGTCGAGTAAAAACACGTGCGGGAGGATGCATCCCGCAGGCTAGTCAAGTAAAAACACGTGCGAGAGGATGCATCCCGCAGGCTAGTCGAGTAAAAACACGTGCGAGATGATGCATCCCGCAGGCTAGTCGAGTAAAAACACGTGCGAGAGGATGCATCCCGCAGGCTAGTCGAGTAAAAACACGTGCGAGAGGATGCTTCCCGCAGGCTAGTCGAGTAAAAACACGTGCGAGAGGATGCATCCCGCAGGCTAGTCGAGTAAAAACACGTGCGAGAGGATGCATCCCGCAGGCTAGTCGAGTAAAAACACGTGCGAGAGCATGCATCCCGCAGGCTAGTCGAGTAAAAACACGTGCGAGAGAATGCATCCCGCAGGCTAGTCGAGTAAAAACACGTGCGAGGTTTTGTGGGATGCGCATGCGCAGGTTTTGTGAGATGCGCATGCGCAGGTTATTTGGGATGCGCATGCGCAGGTTTTTTGGGATGCGCATGGCTAGTCGAGTAAAAACACGTGCGAGAGGATGCATCCCGCAGGCTAGTCGAGCAAAAACACGTGCGAGAGGATGCATCCCGCAGGCTAGTCAAGTAAAAACACGTGCGAGAGGATGCATCCCGCAGGCTAGTCGAGCACAAACACGTGCGAGAGGATGCATCCCGCAGGCTAGTCGAGCAAATACACATGCGAGAGGATGCATCCCGCAGGCTAGTCGAGCAAAAACACGTGCGAGAGGATGCATCCCGCAGGCTAGTCGAGCAAAAACACGTGCGAGAGGATGCATCCCGCAGACTAGTCGATTAAAAACACGTGCGAGAGGATGCTTCCCGCAGGATAGTCGAGTAAAAACACGTGCGAGAGGATGAATCCTGCAGGCTACTCGAGTAAAAACACGTGCGAGAGGATGCATCCCGCAGGCTAGTCGAGCAAAAACACGTGCGAGAGGATGCATCCCGCAGGCTAGTCGAGCAAAAACACGTGCGAGAGGATGCATCCCGCAGGCTAGTCGAGTAAAAACACGTGCGAGAGGATGCATCCCGCAGGCTAGTCGAGTAAAAACACGTGCGAGAGGATGCATCCCGCAGGCTAGTCGAGTAAAAACACGTGCGAAGTTTTGTGGGATGCGCATGCGCAGGTTTTTTGGGATGCGCATGGCTAGTCGAGTAAAAACACGTGCGAGAGGATGCATCCCGCAGGCTAGTCGAGCAAAAACACGTGCGAGAGGATGCATCCCGCAGGCTAGTCGAGCAAAAACACGTGCGAGAGGATGCATCCCGCAGGCTAGTCAAGTAAAAACACGTGCGAGAGGATGCATCCCGCAGGCTAGTCGAGCACAAACACGTGCGAGAGGATGCATCCCGCAGGCTAGTCGAGCAAATACACGTGCGAGAGGATGCATCCCGCAGGCTAGTCGAGCAAAAACACGTGCGAGAGGATGCATCCCGCAGGCTAGTCGAGCAAAAACACGTGCGAGAGGATGCATCCCGCAGGCTAGTCGAGTAAAAACACGTGCGAGAGGATGCTTCCCGCAGGCTAGTCGAGTAAAAACACGTGCGAGAGGATGCATCCCGCAGGCTAGTCGAGTAAAAACACGTGCGAGAGGATGCATCCCGCAGGCTAGTCGAGCAAAAACACGTGCGAGAGGATGCATCCCGCAGGCTAGTCGAGCACAAACACGTGCGAGAGGATGCATCCCGCAGGCTAGTCGAGCAAATGCACGTGCGAGAGGATGCATCCCGCAGGCTAGTCGAGCAAAAACACGTGCGAGAGGATGTATCCCGCAGGCTAGTCGAGCAAAAACCCGTGCGAGAGGATGCATCCCGCAGACTAGTCGAGTAAAAACACGTGCGAGAGGATGCATCCCGCAGGCTAGTAGAGTAAAAACACGAGCGAGGTTTTGTGGGATGCGCATGCGCAGGTTTTTTGGGATGCGCATGCGCAGGTTTTTTGGGATGCGCATGGCTAGTCGAGCAAAAACACGTGCGAGAGGATGCATCCCGCAGGCTAGTCGAGCAAAAACACGTGCGAGAGGATGCATCCCGCAGGCTAGTCGAGTAAAAACACGTGCGGGAGGTTGCATCCCGCAGGCTAGTCGAGTAAAAACACGTGCAAGAGGATGCTTCCCGCAGGCTAGTCGAGTAAAAACACGTGCGAGAGGATGCATCCCGCAGGCTAGTCGAGTAAAAACACGTGCGGGAGGATGCATCCCGCAGGCTAGTCAAGTAAAAACACGTGCGAGAGGATGCATCCCGCAGGCTAGTCGAGTAAAAACACGTGCGAGAGGATGCATCCCGCAGGGTAGTCGAGTAAAAACACGTGCGAGAGGATGCATCCCGCAGGCTAGTCGAGTAAAAACACGTGCGAGAGGATGCATCCCGCAGGCTAGTCGAGCAAAAACACGTGCGAGAGGATGCATCCCGCAGGCTAGTCGAGTAAAAACACGTGCGAGAGGATGCATCCTGCAGGCTAGTCGAGTAAAAACACGTGCGAGAGGATGCATCCCGCAAGCTAGTCGAGTAAAAACACGTGCGAGAGGATGCATCCCGCAGGCTAGTCGAGTAAAAACACGTGCGAGAGGATGCATCCCGCAGGCTAGTCGAGCAAAAACACGTGCGTGAGGATGCATCCCGCAGACTAGTCGAGTAAAAACACGTGCGAGAGGATGCTTCCCGCAGGCTAGTCGAGTAAAAACACGTGCGAGAGGATGCATCCCGCAGGCTAGTCGAGTAAAAACACGTGCGAGAGGATGCATCCCGCAGGCTAGTCGAGTAAAAACACGTGCGAGAGCATGCATCCCGCAGGCTAGTCGAGTAAAAACACGTGCGAGAGGATGCATCCCGCAGGGTAGTCGAGTAAAAACACGTGCGAGAGGATGCATCCCGCAGGCTAGTCGAGTAAAAACACGTGCGAGAGGATGCATCCCGCAGGCTAGTCGAGCAAAAACACGTGCGAGAGGATGCATCCCGCAGGCTAGTCGAGTAAAAACACGTGCGAGAGGATGCATCCTGCAGGCTAGTCGAGTAAAAACACGTGCGAGAGGATGCATCCCGCAAGCTAGTCGAGTAAAAACACGTGCGAGAGGATGCATCCCGCAGGCTAGTCGAGTAAAAACACGTGCGAGAGGATGCATCCCGCAGGCTAGTCGAGCAAAAACACGTGCGAGAGGATGCATCCCGCAGGCTAGTCAAGTAAAAACACGTGCGAGAGGATGCATCCCGCAGGCTAGTCGAGCACAAACACGTGCGAGAGGATGCATCCCGCAGGCTAGTCGAGCAAATACACGTGCGAGAGGATGCATCCCGCAGGCTAGTCGAGCAAAAACACGTGCGAGAGGATGCATCCCGCAGGCTAGTCGAGCAAAAACACGTGCGAGAGGATGCATCCCGCAGGCTAGTCGAGTAAAAACACGTGCGGGAGGTTGCATCCCGCAGGCTAGTCGAGTAAAAACACGTGCAAGAGGATGCTTCCCGCAGGCTAGTCGAGTAAAAACACGTGCGAGAGGATGCATCCCGCAGGCTAGTCGAGTAAAAACACGTGCGGGAGGATGCATCCCGCAGGCTAGTCAAGTAAAAACACGTGCGAGAGGATGCATCCCGCAGGCTAGTCGAGTAAAAACACGTGCGAGAGGATGCATCCCGCAGGGTAGTCGAGTAAAAACACGTGCGAGAGGATGCATCCCGCAGGCTAGTCGAGTAAAAACACGTGCGAGAGGATGCATCCCGCAGGCTAGTCGAGCAAAAACACGTGCGAGAGGATGCATCCCGCAGGCTAGTCGAGTAAAAACACGTGCGAGAGGATGCATCCTGCAGGCTAGTCGAGTAAAAACACGTGCGAGAGGATGCATCCCGCAAGCTAGTCGAGTAAAAACACGTGCGAGAGGATGCATCCCGCAGGCTAGTCGAGTAAAAACACGTGCGAGAGGATGCATCCCGCAGGCTAGTCGAGCAAAAACACGTGCGAGAGGATGCATCCCGCAGACTAGTCGAGTAAAAACACGTGCGAGAGGATGCTTCCCGCAGGCTAGTCGAGTAAAAACACGTGCGAGAGGATGCATCCCGCAGGCTAGTCGAGTAAAAACACGTGCGAGAGGATGCATCCCGCAGGCTAGTCGAGTAAAAACACGTGCGAGAGCATGCATCCCGCAGGCTAGTCGAGTAAAAACACGTGCGAGAGAATGCATCCCGCAGGCTAGTCGAGTAAAAACACGTGCGAGGTTTTGTGGGATGCGCATGCGCAGGTTTTGTGAGATGCGCATGCGCAGGTTATTTGGGATGCGCATGCGCAGGTTTTTTGGGATGCGCATGCGCAGGTTTTTTGGGATGCGCATGGCTAGTCGAGTAAAAACACGTGCGAGAGGATGCATCCCGCAGGCTAGTCGAGCAAAAACACGTGCGAGAGGATGCATCCCGCAGGCTAGTCAAGTAAAAACACGTGCGAGAGGATGCATCCCGCAGGCTAGTCGAGCACAAACACGTGCGAGAGGATGCATCCCGCAGGCTAGTCGAGCAAATACACATGCGAAAGGATGCATCCCGCAGGCTAGTCGAGCAAAAACACGTGCGAGAGGATGCATCCCGCAGGCTAGTCGAGCAAAAACACGTGCGAGAGGATGCATCCCGCAGACTAGTCGATTAAAAACACGTGCGAGAGGATGCTTCCCGCAGGCTAGTCGAGTAAAAACACGTGCGAGAGGATGAATCCTGCAGGCTACTCGAGTAAAAACACGTGCGAGAGGATGCATCCCGCAGGCTAGTCGAGCAAAAACACGTGCGAGAGGATGCATCCCGCAGGCTAGTCGAGCACAAACACGTGCGAGAGGATGCATCCCGCAGGCTAGTCGAGCAAATGCACGTGCGAGAGGATGCATCCCGCAGGCTAGTCGAGCAAAAACACGTGCGAGAGGATGTATCCCGCAGGCTAGTCGAGCAAAAACCCGTGCGAGAGGATGCATCCCGCAGACTAGTCGAGTAAAAACACGTGCGAGAGGATGCATCCCGCAGGCTAGTAGAGTAAAAACACGAGCGAGGTTTTCTGGGATGCGCATGCGCAGGTTTTTTGGGATGCGCATGCGCAGGTTTTTTGGGATGCGCATGGCTAGTCGAGCAAAAACACGTGCGAGAGGATGCATCCCGCAGGCTGGTCGAGCAAAAACACGTGCGAGAGGATGCATCCCGCAGGCTAGTCGAGTAAAAACACGTGCGAGAGGTTGCATCCCGCAGGCTAGTCGAGTAAAAACACGTGCAAGAGGATGCTTCCCGCAGGCTAGTCGAGTATAAACACGTGCGAGAGGATGCATCCCGCAGGCTAGTCGAGTAAAAACACGTGCGGGAGGATGCATCCCGCAGGCTAGTCAAGTAAAAACACGTACGAGAGGATGCATCCCGCAGGCTAGTCGAGCACAAACACGTGCGAGAGGATGCATCCCGCAGGCTAGTCGAGAAAATACACGTGCGAGGTTTTGTGGGATGCGCATGCGCAGGTTTTTTGGGATGCGCATGCGCAGGTTTTTTGGGATGCGCATGGCTAGTCGAGCAAAAGCACGTGCGAGAGGATGCATCCCGCAGGGTAGTCGAGTAAAAACACGTGCGAGAGGATGCATCCCGCAGGCTAGTCGAGCAAATACACGTGCGAGAGGATGCATCCCGCAGGGTAGTCGAGTAAAAACACGTGCGAGAGGATGCATCCCGCAGGCTAGTCGAGTAAAAACACGTGCGAGAGGATGCATCCCGCAGGCTAGTCGAGCAAAAACACGTGCGAGAGGATGCATCCCGCAGGCTAGTCGAGCAAAAACACGTGCGAGAGGATGCATCCCGCAGGCTAGTCGAGCACAAACACGTGCGAGAGGATGCATCCCGCAGGCTAGTCGAGCAAATGCACGTGCGAGAGGATGCATCCCGCAGGCTAGTCGAGCAAAAACACGTGCGAGAGGATGTATCCCGCAGGCTAGTCGAGCAAAAACCCGTGCGAGAGGATGCATCCCGCAGACTAGTCGAGTAAAAACACGTGCGAGAGGATGCATCCCGCAGGCTAGTCGAGTAAAAACACGTGCGAGAGGTTGCATCCCGCAGGCTAGTCGAGTAAAAACACGTGCAAGAGGATGCTTCCCGCAGGCTAGTCGAGTATAAACACGTGCGAGAGGATGCATCCCGCAGGCTAGTCGAGTAAAAACACGTGCGGGAGGATGCATCCCGCAGGCTAGTCAAGTAAAAACACGTACGAGAGGATGCATCCCGCAGGCTAGTCGAGCACAAACACGTGCGAGAGGATGCATCCCGCAGGCTAGTCGAGAAAATACACGTGCGAGGTTTTGTGGGATGCGCATGCGCAGGTTTTTTGGGATGCGCATGCGCAGGTTTTTTGGGATGCGCATGGCTAGTCGAGCAAATACACGTGCGAGAGGATGCATCCCGCAGGCTAGTCGAGCAAAAACACGTGCGAGAGGATGCATCCCGCAGGCTAGTCGAGCAAAAACACGTGCGAGAGGATGCATCCCGCAGGCTAGTCGAGTAAAAACACGTGCGAGAGGATGCTTCCCGCAGGCTAGTCGAGTAAAAACACGTGCGAGAGGATGCATCCCGCAGGCTAGTCGAGTAAAAACACGTGCGAGAGGATGCATCCCGCAGGCTAGTCGAGCAAAAACACGTGCGAGAGGATGCATCCCGCAGGCTAGTCGAGCACAAACACGTGCGAGAGGATGCATCCCGCAGGCTAGTCGAGCAAATGCACGTGCGAGAGGATGCATCCCGCAGGCTAGTCGAGCAAAAACACGTGCGAGAGGATGTATCCCGCAGGCTAGTCGAGCAAAAACCCGTGCGAGAGGATGCATCCCGCAGACTAGTCGAGTAAAAACACGTGCGAGAGGATGCATCCCGCAGGCTAGTAGAGTAAAAACACGAGCGAGGTTTTGTGGGATGCGCATGCGCAGGTTTTTTGGGATGCGCATGCGCAGGTTTTTTGGGATGCGCATGGCTAGTCGAGCAAAAACACGTGCGAGAGGATGCATCCCGCAGGCTAGTCGAGCAAAAACACGTGCGAGAGGATGCATCCCGCAGGCTAGTCGAGTAAAAACACGTGCGGGAGGTTGCATCCCGCAGGCTAGTCGAGTAAAAACACGTGCAAGAGGATGCTTCCCGCAGGCTAGTCGAGTAAAAACACGTGCGAGAGGATGCATCCCGCAGGCTAGTCGAGTAAAAACACGTGCGGGAGGATGCATCCCGCAGGCTAGTCAAGTAAAAACACGTGCGAGAGGATGCATCCCGCAGGCTAGTCGAGTAAAAACACGTGCGAGAGGATGCATCCCGCAGGCTAGTCGAGTAAAAACACGTGCGAGAGGATGCATCCCGCAGGCTAGTCGAGTAAAAACACGTGCGAGAGCATGCATCCCGCAGGCTAGTCGAGTAAAAACACGTGCGAGAGGATGCATCCCGCAGGGTAGTCGAGTAAAAACACGTGCGAGAGGATGCATCCCGCAGGCTAGTCGAGTAAAAACACGTGCGAGAGGATGCATCCCGCAGGCTAGTCGAGCAAAAACACGTGCGAGAGGATGCATCCCGCAGGCTAGTCGAGTAAAAACACGTGCGAGAGGATGCATCCTGCAGGCTAGTCGAGTAAAAACACGTGCGAGAGGATGCATCCCGCAAGCTAGTCGAGTAAAAACACGTGCGAGAGGATGCATCCCGCAGGCTAGTCGAGTAAAAACACGTGCGAGAGGATGCATCCCGCAGGCTAGTCGAGCAAAAACACGTGCGAGAGGATGCATCCCGCAGGCTAGTCAAGTAAAAACACGTGCGAGAGGATGCATCCCGCAGGCTAGTCGAGCACAAACACGTGCGAGAGGATGCATCCCGCAGGCTAGTCGAGCAAATACACGTGCGAGAGGATGCATCCCGCAGGCTAGTCGAGCAAAAACACGTGCGAGAGGATGCATCCCGCAGGCTAGTCGAGCAAAAACACGTGCGAGAGGATGCATCCCGCAGGCTAGTCGAGTAAAAACACGTGCGGGAGGTTGCATCCCGCAGGCTAGTCGAGTAAAAACACGTGCAAGAGGATGCTTCCCGCAGGCTAGTCGAGTAAAAACACGTGCGAGAGGATGCATCCCGCAGGCTAGTCGAGTAAAAACACGTGCGGGAGGATGCATCCCGCAGGCTAGTCAAGTAAAAACACGTGCGAGAGGATGCATCCCGCAGGCTAGTCGAGTAAAAACACGTGCGAGAGGATGCATCCCGCAGGGTAGTCGAGTAAAAACACGTGCGAGAGGATGCATCCCGCAGGCTAGTCGAGTAAAAACACGTGCGAGAGGATGCATCCCGCAGGCTAGTCGAGCAAAAACACGTGCGAGAGGATGCATCCCGCAGGCTAGTCGAGTAAAAACACGTGCGAGAGGATGCATCCTGCAGGCTAGTCGAGTAAAAACACGTGCGAGAGGATGCATCCCGCAAGCTAGTCGAGTAAAAACACGTGCGAGAGGATGCATCCCGCAGGCTAGTCGAGTAAAAACACGTGCGAGAGGATGCATCCCGCAGGCTAGTCGAGCAAAAACACGTGCGAGAGGATGCATCCCGCAGACTAGTCGAGTAAAAACACGTGCGAGAGGATGCTTCCCGCAGGCTAGTCGAGTAAAAACACGTGCGAGAGGATGCATCCCGCAGGCTAGTCGAGTAAAAACACGTGCGAGAGGATGCATCCCGCAGGCTAGTCGAGTAAAAACACGTGCGAGAGCATGCATCCCGCAGGCTAGTCGAGTAAAAACACGTGCGAGAGAATGCATCCCGCAGGCTAGTCGAGTAAAAACACGTGCGAGGTTTTGTGGGATGCGCATGCGCAGGTTTTGTGAGATGCGCATGCGCAGGTTATTTGGGATGCGCATGCGCAGGTTTTTTGGGATGCGCATGCGCAGGTTTTTTGGGATGCGCATGGCTAGTCGAGTAAAAACACGTGCGAGAGGATGCATCCCGCAGGCTAGTCGAGCAAAAACACGTGCGAGAGGATGCATCCCGCAGGCTAGTCAAGTAAAAACACGTGCGAGAGGATGCATCCCGCAGGCTAGTCGAGCACAAACACGTGCGAGAGGATGCATCCCGCAGGCTAGTCGAGCAAATACACATGCGAAAGGATGCATCCCGCAGGCTAGTCGAGCAAAAACACGTGCGAGAGGATGCATCCCGCAGGCTAGTCGAGCAAAAACACGTGCGAGAGGATGCATCCCGCAGACTAGTCGATTAAAAACACGTGCGAGAGGATGCTTCCCGCAGGCTAGTCGAGTAAAAACACGTGCGAGAGGATGAATCCTGCAGGCTACTCGAGTAAAAACACGTGCGAGAGGATGCATCCCGCAGGCTAGTCGAGCAAAAACACGTGCGAGAGGATGCATCCCGCAGGCTAGTCGAGCACAAACACGTGCGAGAGGATGCATCCCGCAGGCTAGTCGAGCAAATGCACGTGCGAGAGGATGCATCCCGCAGGCTAGTCGAGCAAAAACACGTGCGAGAGGATGTATCCCGCAGGCTAGTCGAGCAAAAACCCGTGCGAGAGGATGCATCCCGCAGACTAGTCGAGTAAAAACACGTGCGAGAGGATGCATCCCGCAGGCTAGTAGAGTAAAAACACGAGCGAGGTTTTCTGGGATGCGCATGCGCAGGTTTTTTGGGATGCGCATGCGCAGGTTTTTTGGGATGCGCATGGCTAGTCGAGCAAAAACACGTGCGAGAGGATGCATCCCGCAGGCTGGTCGAGCAAAAACACGTGCGAGAGGATGCATCCCGCAGGCTAGTCGAGTAAAAACACGTGCGAGAGGTTGCATCCCGCAGGCTAGTCGAGTAAAAACACGTGCAAGAGGATGCTTCCCGCAGGCTAGTCGAGTATAAACACGTGCGAGAGGATGCATCCCGCAGGCTAGTCGAGTAAAAACACGTGCGGGAGGATGCATCCCGCAGGCTAGTCAAGTAAAAACACGTACGAGAGGATGCATCCCGCAGGCTAGTCGAGCACAAACACGTGCGAGAGGATGCATCCCGCAGGCTAGTCGAGAAAATACACGTGCGAGGTTTTGTGGGATGCGCATGCGCAGGTTTTTTGGGATGCGCATGCGCAGGTTTTTTGGGATGCGCATGGCTAGTCGAGCAAAAGCACGTGCGAGAGGATGCATCCCGCAGGGTAGTCGAGTAAAAACACGTGCGAGAGGATGCATCCCGCAGGCTAGTCGAGCAAATACACGTGCGAGAGGATGCATCCCGCAGGGTAGTCGAGTAAAAACACGTGCGAGAGGATGCATCCCGCAGGCTAGTCGAGTAAAAACACGTGCGAGAGGATGCATCCCGCAGGCTAGTCGAGCAAAAACACGTGCGAGAGGATGCATCCCGCAGGCTAGTCGAGCAAAAACACGTGCGAGAGGATGCATCCCGCAGGCTAGTCGAGCACAAACACGTGCGAGAGGATGCATCCCGCAGGCTAGTCGAGCAAATGCACGTGCGAGAGGATGCATCCCGCAGGCTAGTCGAGCAAAAACACGTGCGAGAGGATGTATCCCGCAGGCTAGTCGAGCAAAAACCCGTGCGAGAGGATGCATCCCGCAGACTAGTCGAGTAAAAACACGTGCGAGAGGATGCATCCCGCAGGCTAGTCGAGTAAAAACACGTGCGAGAGGTTGCATCCCGCAGGCTAGTCGAGTAAAAACACGTGCAAGAGGATGCTTCCCGCAGGCTAGTCGAGTATAAACACGTGCGAGAGGATGCATCCCGCAGGCTAGTCGAGTAAAAACACGTGCGGGAGGATGCATCCCGCAGGCTAGTCAAGTAAAAACACGTACGAGAGGATGCATCCCGCAGGCTAGTCGAGCACAAACACGTGCGAGAGGATGCATCCCGCAGGCTAGTCGAGAAAATACACGTGCGAGGTTTTGTGGGATGCGCATGCGCAGGTTTTTTGGGATGCGCATGCGCAGGTTTTTTGGGATGCGCATGGCTAGTCGAGCAAATACACGTGCGAGAGGATGCATCCCGCAGGCTAGTCGAGCAAAAACACGTGCGAGAGGATGCATCCCGCAGGCTAGTCGAGCAAAAACACGTGCGAGAGGATGCATCCCGCAGGCTAGTCGAGTAAAAACACGTGCGAGAGGATGCTTCCCGCAGGCTAGTCGAGTAAAAACACGTGCGAGAGGATGCATCCCGCAGGCTAGTCGAGTAAAAACACGTGCGAGAGGATGCATCCCGCAGGCTAGTCGAGCAAAAACACGTGCGAGAGGATGCATCCCGCAGGCTAGTCGAGCACAAACACGTGCGAGAGGATGCATCCCGCAGGCTAGTCGAGCAAATGCACGTGCGAGAGGATGCATCCCGCAGGCTAGTCGAGCAAAAACACGTGCGAGAGGATGTATCCCGCAGGCTAGTCGAGCAAAAACCCGTGCGAGAGGATGCATCCCGCAGACTAGTCGAGTAAAAACACGTGCGAGAGGATGCATCCCGCAGGCTAGTAGAGTAAAAACACGAGCGAGGTTTTGTGGGATGCGCATGCGCAGGTTTTTTGGGATGCGCATGCGCAGGTTTTTTGGGATGCGCATGGCTAGTCGAGCAAAAACACGTGCGAGAGGATGCATCCCGCAGGCTAGTCGAGCAAAAACACGTGCGAGAGGATGCATCCCGCAGGCTAGTCGAGTAAAAACACGTGCGGGAGGTTGCATCCCGCAGGCTAGTCGAGTAAAAACACGTGCAAGAGGATGCTTCCCGCAGGCTAGTCGAGTAAAAACACGTGCGAGAGGATGCATCCCGCAGGCTAGTCGAGTAAAAACACGTGCGGGAGGATGCATCCCGCAGGCTAGTCAAGTAAAAACACGTGCGAGAGGATGCATCCCGCAGGCTAGTCGAGTAAAAACACGTGCGAGATGATGCATCCCGCAGGCTAGTCGAGTAAAAACACGTGCGAGAGGATGCATCCCGCAGGCTAGTCGAGTAAAAACACGTGCGAGAGGATGCTTCCCGCAGGCTAGTCGAGTAAAAACACGTGCGAGAGGATGCATCCCGCAGGCTAGTCGAGTAAAAACACGTGCGAGAGGATGCATCCCGCAGGCTAGTCGAGTAAAAACACGTGCGAGAGCATGCATCCCGCAGGCTAGTCGAGTAAAAACACGTGCGAGAGAATGCATCCCGCAGGCTAGTCGAGTAAAAACACGTGCGAGGTTTTGTGGGATGCGCATGCGCAGGTTTTGTGAGATGCGCATGCGCAGGTTATTTGGGATGCGCATGCGCAGGTTTTTTGGGATGCGCATGGCTAGTCGAGTAAAAACACGTGCGAGAGGATGCATCCCGCAGGCTAGTCGAGCAAAAACACGTGCGAGAGGATGCATCCCGCAGGCTAGTCAAGTAAAAACACGTGCGAGAGGATGCATCCCGCAGGCTAGTCGAGCACAAACACGTGCGAGAGGATGCATCCCGCAGGCTAGTCGAGCAAATACACATGCGAGAGGATGCATCCCGCAGGCTAGTCGAGCAAAAACACGTGCGAGAGGATGCATCCCGCAGGCTAGTCGAGCAAAAACACGTGCGAGAGGATGCATCCCGCAGACTAGTCGATTAAAAACACGTGCGAGAGGATGCTTCCCGCAGGATAGTCGAGTAAAAACACGTGCGAGAGGATGAATCCTGCAGGCTACTCGAGTAAAAACACGTGCGAGAGGATGCATCCCGCAGGCTAGTCGAGCAAAAACACGTGCGAGAGGATGCATCCCGCAGGCTAGTCGAGCAAAAACACGTGCGAGAGGATGCATCCCGCAGGCTAGTCGAGTAAAAACACGTGCGAGAGGATGCATCCCGCAGGCTAGTCGAGTAAAAACACGTGCGAGAGGATGCATCCCGCAGGCTAGTCGAGTAAAAACACGTGCGAAGTTTTGTGGGATGCGCATGCGCAGGTTTTTTGGGATGCGCATGGCTAGTCGAGTAAAAACACGTGCGAGAGGATGCATCCCGCAGGCTAGTCGAGCAAAAACACGTGCGAGAGGATGCATCCCGCAGGCTAGTCGAGCAAAAACACGTGCGAGAGGATGCATCCCGCAGGCTAGTCAAGTAAAAACACGTGCGAGAGGATGCATCCCGCAGGCTAGTCGAGCACAAACACGTGCGAGAGGATGCATCCCGCAGGCTAGTCGAGCAAATACACGTGCGAGAGGATGCATCCCGCAGGCTAGTCGAGCAAAAACACGTGCGAGAGGATGCATCCCGCAGGCTAGTCGAGCAAAAACACGTGCGAGAGGATGCATCCCGCAGGCTAGTCGAGTAAAAACACGTGCGAGAGGATGCTTCCCGCAGGCTAGTCGAGTAAAAACACGTGCGAGAGGATGCATCCCGCAGGCTAGTCGAGTAAAAACACGTGCGAGAGGATGCATCCCGCAGGCTAGTCGAGCAAAAACACGTGCGAGAGGATGCATCCCGCAGGCTAGTCGAGCACAAACACGTGCGAGAGGATGCATCCCGCAGGCTAGTCGAGCAAATGCACGTGCGAGAGGATGCATCCCGCAGGCTAGTCGAGCAAAAACACGTGCGAGAGGATGTATCCCGCAGGCTAGTCGAGCAAAAACCCGTGCGAGAGGATGCATCCCGCAGACTAGTCGAGTAAAAATACGTGCGAGAGGATGCATCCCGCAGGCTAGTAGAGTAAAAACACGAGCGAGGTTTTGTGGGATGCGCATGCGCAGGTTTTTTGGGATGCGCATGCGCAGGTTTTTTGGGATGCGCATGGCTAGTCGAGCAAAAACACGTGCGAGAGGATGCATCCCGCAGGCTAGTCGAGCAAAAACACGTGCGAGAGGATGCATCCCGCAGGCTAGTCGAGTAAAAACACGTGCGGGAGGTTGCATCCCGCAGGCTAGTCGAGTAAAAACACGTGCAAGAGGATGCTTCCCGCAGGCTAGTCGAGTAAAAACACGTGCGAGAGGATGCATCCCGCAGGCTAGTCGAGTAAAAACACGTGCGGGAGGATGCATCCCGCAGGCTAGTCAAGTAAAAACACGTGCGAGAGGATGCATCCCGCAGGCTAGTCGAGTAAAAACACGTGCGAGAGGATGCATCCCGCAGGGTAGTCGAGTAAAAACACGTGCGAGAGGATGCATCCCGCAGGCTAGTCGAGTAAAAACACGTGCGAGAGGATGCATCCCGCAGGCTAGTCGAGCAAAAACACGTGCGAGAGGATGCATCCCGCAGGCTAGTCGAGTAAAAACACGTGCGAGAGGATGCATCCTGCAGGCTAGTCGAGTAAAAACACGTGCGAGAGGATGCATCCCGCAAGCTAGTCGAGTAAAAACACGTGCGAGAGGATGCATCCCGCAGGCTAGTCGAGTAAAAACACGTGCGAGAGGATGCATCCCGCAGGCTAGTCGAGCAAAAACACGTGCGAGAGGATGCATCCCGCAGACTAGTCGAGTAAAAACACGTGCGAGAGGATGCTTCCCGCAGGCTAGTCGAGTAAAAACACGTGCGAGAGGATGCATCCCGCAGGCTAGTCGAGTAAAAACACGTGCGAGAGGATGCATCCCGCAGGCTAGTCGAGTAAAAACACGTGCGAGAGCATGCATCCCGCAGGCTAGTCGAGCAAAAACACGTGCGAGAGGATGCATCCCGCAGGCTAGTCGAGCAAAAACACGTGCGAGAGGATGCATCCCGCAGGCTAGTCAAGTAAAAACACGTGCGAGAGGATGCATCCCGCAGGCTAGTCGAGCACAAACACGTGCGAGAGGATGCATCCCGCAGGCTAGTCGAGCAAATGCACGTGCGAGAGGATGCATCCCGCAGGCTAGTCGAGCAAAAACACGTGCGAGAGGATGTATCCCGCAGGCTAGTCGAGCAAAAACCCGTGCGAGAGGATGCATCCCGCAGACTAGTCGAGTAAAAACACGTGCGAGAGGATGCATCCCGCAGGCTAGTAGAGTAAAAACACGAGCGAGGTTTTCTGGGATGCGCATGCGCAGGTTTTTTGGGATGCGCATGCGCAGGTTTTTTGGGATGCGCATGGCTAGTCGAGCAAAAACACGTGCGAGAGGATGCATCCCGCAGGCTGGTCGAGCAAAAACACGTGCGAGAGGATGCATCCCGCAGGCTAGTCGAGTAAAAACACGTGCGAGAGGTTGCATCCCGCAGGCTAGTCGAGTAAAAACACGTGCAAGAGGATGCTTCCCGCAGGCTAGTCGAGTATAAACACGTGCGAGAGGATGCATCCCGCAGGCTAGTCGAGTAAAAACACGTGCGGGAGGATGCATCCCGCAGGCTAGTCAAGTAAAAACACGTACGAGAGGATGCATCCCGCAGGCTAGTCGAGCACAAACACGTGCGAGAGGATGCATCCCGCAGGCTAGTCGAGAAAATACACGTGCGAGGTTTTGTGGGATGCGCATGCGCAGGTTTTTTGGGATGCGCATGCGCAGGTTTTTTGGGATGCGCATGGCTAGTCGAGCAAAAGCACGTGCGAGAGGATGCATCCCGCAGGGTAGTCGAGTAAAAACACGTGCGAGAGGATGCATCCCGCAGGCTAGTCGAGCAAATACACGTGCGAGAGGATGCATCCCGCAGGGTAGTCGAGTAAAAACACGTGCGAGAGGATGCATCCCGCAGGCTAGTCGAGTAAAAACACGTGCGAGAGGATGCATCCCGCAGGCTAGTCGAGCAAAAACACGTGCGAGAGGATGCATCCCGCAGGCTAGTCGAGCAAAAACACGTGCGAGAGGATGCATCCCGCAGGCTAGTCGAGTAAAAACACGTGCGGGAGGATGCATCCCGCAGGCTAGTCAAGTAAAAACACGTACGAGAGGATGCATCCCGCAGGCTAGTCGAGTAAAAACACGTGCGAGAGGATGCATCCCGCAGGCTAGTCGAGTAAAAACACGTGCGGGAGGATGCATCCCGCAGGCTAGTCGAGTAAAAACACGTGCGGGAGGATGCTTCCCGCAGGCTAGTCGAGTAAAAACACGTGCGAGAGGATGCATCCCGCAGGCTAGTCGAGTAAAAACACGTGCGGGAGGATGCATCCCGCAGGCTAGTCAAGTAAAAACACGTGCGAGAGGATGCATCCCGCAGGCTAGTCGAGTAAAAACACGTGCGAGATGATGCATCCCGCAGGCTAGTCGAGTAAAAACACGTGCGAGAGGATGCATCCCGCAGGCTAGTCGAGTAAAAACACGTGCGAGAGGATGCTTCCCGCAGGCTAGTCGAGTAAAAACACGTGCGAGAGGATGCATCCCGCAGGCTAGTCGAGTAAAAACACGTGCGAGAGGATGCATCCCGCAGGCTAGTCGAGTAAAAACACGTGCGAGAGCATGCATCCCGCAGGCTAGTCGAGTAAAAACACGTGCGAGAGAATGCATCCCGCAGGCTAGTCGAGTAAAAACACGTGCGAGGTTTTGTGGGATGCGCATGCGCAGGTTTTGTGAGATGCGCATGCGCAGGTTATTTGGGATGCGCATGCGCAGGTTTTTTGGGATGCGCATGGCTAGTCGAGTAAAAACACGTGCGAGAGGATGCATCCCGCAGGCTAGTCGAGCAAAAACACGTGCGAGAGGATGCATCCCGCAGGCTAGTCAAGTAAAAACACGTGCGAGAGGATGCATCCCGCAGGCTAGTCGAGCACAAACACGTGCGAGAGGATGCATCCCGCAGGCTAGTCGAGCAAATACACATGCGAGAGGATGCATCCCGCAGGCTAGTCGAGCAAAAACACGTGCGAGAGGATGCATCCCGCAGGCTAGTCGAGCAAAAACACGTGCGAGAGGATGCATCCCGCAGACTAGTCGATTAAAAACACGTGCGAGAGGATGCTTCCCGCAGGATAGTCGAGTAAAAACACGTGCGAGAGGATGAATCCTGCAGGCTACTCGAGTAAAAACACGTGCGAGAGGATGCATCCCGCAGGCTAGTCGAGCAAAAACACGTGCGAGAGGATGCATCCCGCAGGCTAGTCGAGCAAAAACACGTGCGAGAGGATGCATCCCGCAGGCTAGTCGAGTAAAAACACGTGCGAGAGGATGCATCCCGCAGGCTAGTCGAGTAAAAACACGTGCGAGAGGATGCATCCCGCAGGCTAGTCGAGTAAAAACACGTGCGAAGTTTTGTGGGATGCGCATGCGCAGGTTTTTTGGGATGCGCATGGCTAGTCGAGTAAAAACACGTGCGAGAGGATGCATCCCGCAGGCTAGTCGAGCAAAAACACGTGCGAGAGGATGCATCCCGCAGGCTAGTCGAGCAAAAACACGTGCGAGAGGATGCATCCCGCAGGCTAGTCAAGTAAAAACACGTGCGAGAGGATGCATCCCGCAGGCTAGTCGAGCACAAACACGTGCGAGAGGATGCATCCCGCAGGCTAGTCGAGCAAATACACGTGCGAGAGGATGCATCCCGCAGGCTAGTCGAGCAAAAACACGTGCGAGAGGATGCATCCCGCAGGCTAGTCGAGCAAAAACACGTGCGAGAGGATGCATCCCGCAGGCTAGTCGAGTAAAAACACGTGCGAGAGGATGCTTCCCGCAGGCTAGTCGAGTAAAAACACGTGCGAGAGGATGCATCCCGCAGGCTAGTCGAGTAAAAACACGTGCGAGAGGATGCATCCCGCAGGCTAGTCGAGCAAAAACACGTGCGAGAGGATGCATCCCGCAGGCTAGTCGAGCACAAACACGTGCGAGAGGATGCATCCCGCAGGCTAGTCGAGCAAATGCACGTGCGAGAGGATGCATCCCGCAGGCTAGTCGAGCAAAAACACGTGCGAGAGGATGTATCCCGCAGGCTAGTCGAGCAAAAACCCGTGCGAGAGGATGCATCCCGCAGACTAGTCGAGTAAAAACACGTGCGAGAGGATGCATCCCGCAGGCTAGTAGAGTAAAAACACGAGCGAGGTTTTGTGGGATGCGCATGCGCAGGTTTTTTGGGATGCGCATGCGCAGGTTTTTTGGGATGCGCATGGCTAGTCGAGCAAAAACACGTGCGAGAGGATGCATCCCGCAGGCTAGTCGAGCAAAAACACGTGCGAGAGGATGCATCCCGCAGGCTAGTCGAGTAAAAACACGTGCGGGAGGTTGCATCCCGCAGGCTAGTCGAGTAAAAACACGTGCAAGAGGATGCTTCCCGCAGGCTAGTCGAGTAAAAACACGTGCGAGAGGATGCATCCCGCAGGCTAGTCGAGTAAAAACACGTGCGGGAGGATGCATCCCGCAGGCTAGTCAAGTAAAAACACGTGCGAGAGGATGCATCCCGCAGGCTAGTCGAGTAAAAACACGTGCGAGAGGATGCATCCCGCAGGGTAGTCGAGTAAAAACACGTGCGAGAGGATGCATCCCGCAGGCTAGTCGAGTAAAAACACGTGCGAGAGGATGCATCCCGCAGGCTAGTCGAGCAAAAACACGTGCGAGAGGATGCATCCCGCAGGCTAGTCGAGTAAAAACACGTGCGAGAGGATGCATCCTGCAGGCTAGTCGAGTAAAAACACGTGCGAGAGGATGCATCCCGCAAGCTAGTCGAGTAAAAACACGTGCGAGAGGATGCATCCCGCAGGCTAGTCGAGTAAAAACACGTGCGAGAGGATGCATCCCGCAGGCTAGTCGAGCAAAAACACGTGCGTGAGGATGCATCCCGCAGACTAGTCGAGTAAAAACACGTGCGAGAGGATGCTTCCCGCAGGCTAGTCGAGTAAAAACACGTGCGAGAGGATGCATCCCGCAGGCTAGTCGAGTAAAAACACGTGCGAGAGGATGCATCCCGCAGGCTAGTCGAGTAAAAACACGTGCGAGAGCATGCATCCCGCAGGCTAGTCGAGTAAAAACACGTGCGAGAGGATGCATCCCGCAGGGTAGTCGAGTAAAAACACGTGCGAGAGGATGCATCCCGCAGGCTAGTCGAGTAAAAACACGTGCGAGAGGATGCATCCCGCAGGCTAGTCGAGCAAAAACACGTGCGAGAGGATGCATCCCGCAGGCTAGTCGAGTAAAAACACGTGCGAGAGGATGCATCCTGCAGGCTAGTCGAGTAAAAACACGTGCGAGAGGATGCATCCCGCAAGCTAGTCGAGTAAAAACACGTGCGAGAGGATGCATCCCGCAGGCTAGTCGAGTAAAAACACGTGCGAGAGGATGCATCCCGCAGGCTAGTCGAGCAAAAACACGTGCGAGAGGATGCATCCCGCAGGCTAGTCAAGTAAAAACACGTGCGAGAGGATGCATCCCGCAGGCTAGTCGAGCACAAACACGTGCGAGAGGATGCATCCCGCAGGCTAGTCGAGCAAATACACGTGCGAGAGGATGCATCCCGCAGGCTAGTCGAGCAAAAACACGTGCGAGAGGATGCATCCCGCAGGCTAGTCGAGCAAAAACACGTGCGAGAGGATGCATCCCGCAGGCTAGTCGAGTAAAAACACGTGCGGGAGGTTGCATCCCGCAGGCTAGTCGAGTAAAAACACGTGCAAGAGGATGCTTCCCGCAGGCTAGTCGAGTAAAAACACGTGCGAGAGGATGCATCCCGCAGGCTAGTCGAGTAAAAACACGTGCGGGAGGATGCATCCCGCAGGCTAGTCAAGTAAAAACACGTGCGAGAGGATGCATCCCGCAGGCTAGTCGAGTAAAAACACGTGCGAGAGGATGCATCCCGCAGGGTAGTCGAGTAAAAACACGTGCGAGAGGATGCATCCCGCAGGCTAGTCGAGTAAAAACACGTGCGAGAGGATGCATCCCGCAGGCTAGTCGAGCAAAAACACGTGCGAGAGGATGCATCCCGCAGGCTAGTCGAGTAAAAACACGTGCGAGAGGATGCATCCTGCAGGCTAGTCGAGTAAAAACACGTGCGAGAGGATGCATCCCGCAAGCTAGTCGAGTAAAAACACGTGCGAGAGGATGCATCCCGCAGGCTAGTCGAGTAAAAACACGTGCGAGAGGATGCATCCCGCAGGCTAGTCGAGCAAAAACACGTGCGAGAGGATGCATCCCGCAGACTAGTCGAGTAAAAACACGTGCGAGAGGATGCTTCCCGCAGGCTAGTCGAGTAAAAACACGTGCGAGAGGATGCATCCCGCAGGCTAGTCGAGTAAAAACACGTGCGAGAGGATGCATCCCGCAGGCTAGTCGAGTAAAAACACGTGCGAGAGCATGCATCCCGCAGGCTAGTCGAGTAAAAACACGTGCGAGAGAATGCATCCCGCAGGCTAGTCGAGTAAAAACACGTGCGAGGTTTTGTGGGATGCGCATGCGCAGGTTTTGTGAGATGCGCATGCGCAGGTTATTTGGGATGCGCATGCGCAGGTTTTTTGGGATGCGCATGCGCAGGTTTTTTGGGATGCGCATGGCTAGTCGAGTAAAAACACGTGCGAGAGGATGCATCCCGCAGGCTAGTCGAGCAAAAACACGTGCGAGAGGATGCATCCCGCAGGCTAGTCAAGTAAAAACACGTGCGAGAGGATGCATCCCGCAGGCTAGTCGAGCACAAACACGTGCGAGAGGATGCATCCCGCAGGCTAGTCGAGCAAATACACATGCGAAAGGATGCATCCCGCAGGCTAGTCGAGCAAAAACACGTGCGAGAGGATGCATCCCGCAGGCTAGTCGAGCAAAAACACGTGCGAGAGGATGCATCCCGCAGACTAGTCGATTAAAAACACGTGCGAGAGGATGCTTCCCGCAGGCTAGTCGAGTAAAAACACGTGCGAGAGGATGAATCCTGCAGGCTACTCGAGTAAAAACACGTGCGAGAGGATGCATCCCGCAGGCTAGTCGAGCAAAAACACGTGCGAGAGGATGCATCCCGCAGGCTAGTCGAGCACAAACACGTGCGAGAGGATGCATCCCGCAGGCTAGTCGAGCAAATGCACGTGCGAGAGGATGCATCCCGCAGGCTAGTCGAGCAAAAACACGTGCGAGAGGATGTATCCCGCAGGCTAGTCGAGCAAAAACCCGTGCGAGAGGATGCATCCCGCAGACTAGTCGAGTAAAAACACGTGCGAGAGGATGCATCCCGCAGGCTAGTAGAGTAAAAACACGAGCGAGGTTTTCTGGGATGCGCATGCGCAGGTTTTTTGGGATGCGCATGCGCAGGTTTTTTGGGATGCGCATGGCTAGTCGAGCAAAAACACGTGCGAGAGGATGCATCCCGCAGGCTGGTCGAGCAAAAACACGTGCGAGAGGATGCATCCCGCAGGCTAGTCGAGTAAAAACACGTGCGAGAGGTTGCATCCCGCAGGCTAGTCGAGTAAAAACACGTGCAAGAGGATGCTTCCCGCAGGCTAGTCGAGTATAAACACGTGCGAGAGGATGCATCCCGCAGGCTAGTCGAGTAAAAACACGTGCGGGAGGATGCATCCCGCAGGCTAGTCAAGTAAAAACACGTACGAGAGGATGCATCCCGCAGGCTAGTCGAGCACAAACACGTGCGAGAGGATGCATCCCGCAGGCTAGTCGAGAAAATACACGTGCGAGGTTTTGTGGGATGCGCATGCGCAGGTTTTTTGGGATGCGCATGCGCAGGTTTTTTGGGATGCGCATGGCTAGTCGAGCAAAAGCACGTGCGAGAGGATGCATCCCGCAGGGTAGTCGAGTAAAAACACGTGCGAGAGGATGCATCCCGCAGGCTAGTCGAGCAAATACACGTGCGAGAGGATGCATCCCGCAGGGTAGTCGAGTAAAAACACGTGCGAGAGGATGCATCCCGCAGGCTAGTCGAGTAAAAACACGTGCGAGAGGATGCATCCCGCAGGCTAGTCGAGCAAAAACACGTGCGAGAGGATGCATCCCGCAGGCTAGTCGAGCAAAAACACGTGCGAGAGGATGCATCCCGCAGGCTAGTCGAGTAAAAACACGTGCGGGAGGATGCATCCCGCAGGCTAGTCAAGTAAAAACACGTACGAGAGGATGCATCCCGCAGGCTAGTCGAGTAAAAACACGTGCGAGAGGATGCATCCCGCAGGCTAGTCGAGTAAAAACACGTGCGGGAGGATGCATCCCGCAGGCTAGTCAAGTAAAAACGCGTACGAGAGGATGCATCCCGCAGGCTAGTCGAGCACAAACACGTGCGAGAGGATGCATCCCGCAGGCTAGTCGAGCAAATACACGTGCGAGAGGATGCATCCCGCAGGCTAGTCGAGCAAAAACACGTGCGAGAGGATGCATCCCGCAGGCTAGTCGAGCAAAAACACGTGCGAGAGGATGCATCCCGCAGGCTAGTCGAGTAAAAACACGTGCGAGAGGATGCATCCTGCAGGCTAGTCGAGTAAAAACACGTGCGAGAGGATGCATCCCGCAGGCTAGTCGAGTAAAAACACGTGCGAGGTTTTGTGGGATGCGCATGCGCAGGTTTTTTGGGATGCGCATGGCTAGTCGAGCAAAAACACGTGCGAGAGGATGCATCCCGCAGGGTAGTCGAGTAAAAACACGTGCGAGAGGATGCATCCCGCAGGCTAGTCGAGTAAAAACACGTGCGAGAGGATGCATCCCGCAGGCTAGTCGAGCAAAAACACGTGCGAGAGGATGCATCCCGCAGGCTAGTCGAGCAAAAACACGTGCGAGAGGATGCATCCCGCAGACTAGTCGAGTAAAAACACGTGCGAGAGGATGCTTCCCGCAGGCTAGTCGAGTAAAAACACGTGCGAGAGGATGCATCCCGCAGGCTAGTCGAGTAAAAACACGTGCGAGAGGATGCATCCCGCAGGCTAGTCGAGTAAAAACACGTGCGAGAGAATGCATCCCGCAGGCTAGTCGAGTAAAAACACGTGCGAGGTTTTGTGGGATGCGCATGCGCAGGTTTTGTGAGATGCGCATGCGCAGGTTAATTGGGATGCGCATGCGCAGGTTTTTTGGGATGCGCATGGCTAGTCGAGTAAAAACACGTGCGAGAGGATGCATCCCGCAGGCTAGTCGAGCAAAAACACGTGCGAGAGGATGCATCCCGCAGGCTAGTCAAGTAAAAACACGTGCGAGAGGATGCATCCCGCAGGCTAGTCGAGCACAAACACGTGCGAGAGGATGCATCCCGCAGGCTAGTCGAGCAAATACACATGCGAGAGGATGCATCCCGCAGGCTAGTCGAGCAAAAACACGTGCGAGAGGATGCATCCCGCAGGCTAGTCGAGCAAAAACACGTGCGAGAGGATGCATCCCGCAGACTAGTCGATTAAAAACACGTGCGAGAGGATGCTTCCCGCAGGATAGTCGAGTAAAAACACGTGCGAGAGGATGAATCCTGCAGGCTACTCGAGTAAAAACACGTGCGAGAGGATGCATCCCGCAGGCTAGTCGAGCAAAAACACGTGCGAGAGGATGCATCCCGCAGGCTAGTCGAGCAAAAACACGTGCGAGAGGATGCATCCCGCAGGCTAGTCGAGTAAAAACACGTGCGAGAGGATGCATCCCGCAGGCTAGTCGAGTAAAAACACGTGCGAGAGGATGCATCCCGCAGGCTAGTCGAGTAAAAACACGTGCGAAGTTTTGTGGGATGCGCATGCGCAGGTTTTTTGGGATGCGCATGGCTAGTCGAGTAAAAACACGTGCGAGAGGATGCATCCCGCAGGCTAGTAGAGCAAAAACACGTGCGAGAGGATGCATCCCGCAGGCTAGTCGAGCAAAAACACGTGCGAGAGGATGCATCCCGCAGGCTGGTCGAGCAAAAACACGTGCGAGAGGATGCATCCCGCAGGCTAGTCGAGTAAAAACACGTGCGAGAGGTTGCATCCCGCAGGCTAGTCGAGTAAAAACACGTGCAAGAGGATGCTTCCCGCAGGCTAGTCGAGTATAAACACGTGCGAGAGGATGCATCCCGCAGGCTAGTCGAGTAAAAACACGTGCGGGAGGATGCATCCCGCAGGCTAGTCAAGTAAAAACACGTACGAGAGGATGCATCCCGCAGGCTAGTCGAGCACAAACACGTGCGAGAGGATGCATCCCGCAGGCTAGTCGAGAAAATACACGTGCGAGGTTTTGTGGGATGCGCATGCGCAGGTTTTTTGGGATGCGCATGCGCAGGTTTTTTGGGATGCGCATGGCTAGTCGAGCAAAAGCACGTGCGAGAGGATGCATCCCGCAGGGTAGTCGAGTAAAAACACGTGCGAGAGGATGCATCCCGCAGGCTAGTCGAGCAAATACACGTGCGAGAGGATGCATCCCGCAGGGTAGTCGAGTAAAAACACGTGCGAGAGGATGCATCCCGCAGGCTAGTCGAGTAAAAACACGTGCGAGAGGATGCATCCCGCAGGCTAGTCGAGCAAAAACACGTGCGAGAGGATGCATCCCGCAGGCTAGTCGAGCAAAAACACGTGCGAGAGGATGCATCCCGCAGGCTAGTCGAGTAAAAACACGTGCGGGAGGATGCATCCCGCAGGCTAGTCAAGTAAAAACACGTACGAGAGGATGCATCCCGCAGGCTAGTCGAGTAAAAACACGTGCGAGAGGATGCATCCCGCAGGCTAGTCGAGTAAAAACACGTGCGGGAGGATGCATCCCGCAGGCTAGTCAAGTAAAAACGCGTACGAGAGGATGCATCCCGCAGGCTAGTCGAGCACAAACACGTGCGAGAGGATGCATCCCGCAGGCTAGTCGAGCAAATACACGTGCGAGAGGATGCATCCCGCAGGCTAGTCGAGCAAAAACACGTGCGAGAGGATGCATCCCGCAGGCTAGTCGAGCAAAAACACGTGCGAGAGGATGCATCCCGCAGGCTAGTCGAGTAAAAACACGTGCGAGAGGATGCATCCTGCAGGCTAGTCGAGTAAAAACACGTGCGAGAGGATGCATCCCGCAGGCTAGTCGAGTAAAAACACGTGCGAGGTTTTGTGGGATGCGCATGCGCAGGTTTTTTGGGATGCGCATGGCTAGTCGAGCAAAAACACGTGCGAGAGGATGCATCCCGCAGGGTAGTCGAGTAAAAACACGTGCGAGAGGATGCATCCCGCAGGCTAGTCGAGTAAAAACACGTGCGAGAGGATGCATCCCGCAGGCTAGTCGAGCAAAAACACGTGCGAGAGGATGCATCCCGCAGGCTAGTCGAGCAAAAACACGTGCGAGAGGATGCATCCCGCAGACTAGTCGAGTAAAAACACGTGCGAGAGGATGCTTCCCGCAGGCTAGTCGAGTAAAAACACGTGCGAGAGGATGCATCCCGCAGGCTAGTCGAGTAAAAACACGTGCGAGAGGATGCATCCCGCAGGCTAGTCGAGTAAAAACACGTGCGAGAGAATGCATCCCGCAGGCTAGTCGAGTAAAAACACGTGCGAGGTTTTGTGGGATGCGCATGCGCAGGTTTTGTGAGATGCGCATGCGCAGGTTATTTGGGATGCGCATGCGCAGGTTTTTTGGGATGCGCATGGCTAGTCGAGTAAAAACACGTGCGAGAGGATGCATCCCGCAGGCTAGTCGAGCAAAAACACGTGCGAGAGGATGCATCCCGCAGGCTAGTCAAGTAAAAACACGTGCGAGAGGATGCATCCCGCAGGCTAGTCGAGCACAAACACGTGCGAGAGGATGCATCCCGCAGGCTAGTCGAGCAAATACACATGCGAGAGGATGCATCCCGCAGGCTAGTCGAGCAAAAACACGTGCGAGAGGATGCATCCCGCAGGCTAGTCGAGCAAAAACACGTGCGAGAGGATGCATCCCGCAGACTAGTCGATTAAAAACACGTGCGAGAGGATGCTTCCCGCAGGATAGTCGAGTAAAAACACGTGCGAGAGGATGAATCCTGCAGGCTACTCGAGTAAAAACACGTGCGAGAGGATGCATCCCGCAGGCTAGTCGAGCAAAAACACGTGCGAGAGGATGCATCCCGCAGGCTAGTCGAGCAAAAACACGTGCGAGAGGATGCATCCCGCAGGCTAGTCGAGTAAAAACACGTGCGAGAGGATGCATCCCGCAGGCTAGTCGAGTAAAAACACGTGCGAGAGGATGCATCCCGCAGGCTAGTCGAGTAAAAACACGTGCGAAGTTTTGTGGGATGCGCATGCGCAGGTTTTTTGGGATGCGCATGGCTAGTCGAGTAAAAACACGTGCGAGAGGATGCATCCCGCAGGCTAGTCGAGCAAAAACACGTGCGAGAGGATGCATCCCGCAGGCTAGTCGAGCAAAAACACGTGCGAGAGGATGCATCCCGCAGGCTAGTCAAGTAAAAACACGTGCGAGAGGATGCATCCCGCAGGCTAGTCGAGCACAAACACGTGCGAGAGGATGCATCCCGCAGGCTAGTCGAGCAAATACACGTGCGAGAGGATGCATCCCGCAGGCTAGTCGAGCAAAAACACGTGCGAGAGGATGCATCCCGCAGGCTAGTCGAGCAAAAACACGTGCGAGAGGATGCATCCCGCAGGCTAGTCGAGTAAAAACACGTGCGAGAGGATGCTTCCCGCAGGCTAGTCGAGTAAAAACACGTGCGAGAGGATGCATCCCGCAGGCTAGTCGAGTAAAAACACGTGCGAGAGGATGCATCCCGCAGGCTAGTCGAGCAAAAAACACGTGCGAGAGGATGCATCCCGCAGGCTAGTCGAGCACAAACACGTGCGAGAGGATGCATCCCGCAGGCTAGTCGAGCAAATGCACGTGCGAGAGGATGCATCCCGCAGGCTAGTCGAGTAAAAACACGTGCGAGGTTTTGTGGGATGCGCATGCGCAGGTTTTTTGGGATGCGCATGGCTAGTCGAGCAAAAACACGTGCGAGAGGATGCATCCCGCAGGGTAGTCGAGTAAAAACACGTGCGAGAGGATGCATCCCGCAGGCTAGTCGAGTAAAAACACGTGCGAGAGGATGCATCCCGCAGGCTAGTCGAGCAAAAACACGTGCGAGAGGATGCATCCCGCAGGCTAGTCGAGCAAAAACACGTGCGAGAGGATGCATCCCGCAGACTAGTCGAGTAAAAACACGTGCGAGAGGATGCTTCCCGCAGGCTAGTCGAGTAAAAACACGTGCGAGAGGATGCATCCCGCAGGCTAGTCGAGTAAAAACACGTGCGAGAGGATGCATCCCGCAGGCTAGTCGAGTAAAAACACGTGCGAGAGAATGCATCCCGCAGGCTAGTCGAGTAAAAACACGTGCGAGGTTTTGTGGGATGCGCATGCGCAGGTTTTGTGAGATGCGCATGCGCAGGTTATTTGGGATGCGCATGCGCAGGTTTTTTGGGATGCGCATGGCTAGTCGAGTAAAAACACGTGCGAGAGGATGCATCCCGCAGGCTAGTCGAGCAAAAACACGTGCGAGAGGATGCATCCCGCAGGCTAGTCAAGTAAAAACACGTGCGAGAGGATGCATCCCGCAGGCTAGTCGAGCACAAACACGTGCGAGAGGATGCATCCCGCAGGCTAGTCGAGCAAATACACATGCGAGAGGATGCATCCCGCAGGCTAGTCGAGCAAAAACACGTGCGAGAGGATGCATCCCGCAGGCTAGTCGAGCAAAAACACGTGCGAGAGGATGCATCCCGCAGACTAGTCGATTAAAAACACGTGCGAGAGGATGCTTCCCGCAGGATAGTCGAGTAAAAACACGTGCGAGAGGATGAATCCTGCAGGCTACTCGAGTAAAAACACGTGCGAGAGGATGCATCCCGCAGGCTAGTCGAGCAAAAACACGTGCGAGAGGATGCATCCCGCAGGCTAGTCGAGCAAAAACACGTGCGAGAGGATGCATCCCGCAGGCTAGTCGAGTAAAAACACGTGCGAGAGGATGCATCCCGCAGGCTAGTCGAGTAAAAACACGTGCGAGAGGATGCATCCCGCAGGCTAGTCGAGTAAAAACACGTGCGAAGTTTTGTGGGATGCGCATGCGCAGGTTTTTTGGGATGCGCATGGCTAGTCGAGTAAAAACACGTGCGAGAGGATGCATCCCGCAGGCTAGTCGAGCAAAAACACGTGCGAGAGGATGCATCCCGCAGGCTAGTCGAGCAAAAACACGTGCGAGAGGATGCATCCCGCAGGCTAGTCAAGTAAAAACACGTGCGAGAGGATGCATCCCGCAGGCTAGTCGAGCACAAACACGTGCGAGAGGATGCATCCCGCAGGCTAGTCGAGCAAATACACGTGCGAGAGGATGCATCCCGCAGGCTAGTCGAGCAAAAACACGTGCGAGAGGATGCATCCCGCAGGCTAGTCGAGCAAAAACACGTGCGAGAGGATGCATCCCGCAGGCTAGTCGAGTAAAAACACGTGCGAGAGGATGCTTCCCGCAGGCTAGTCGAGTAAAAACACGTGCGAGAGGATGCATCCCGCAGGCTAGTCGAGTAAAAACACGTGCGAGAGGATGCATCCCGCAGGCTAGTCGAGCAAAAACACGTGCGAGAGGATGCATCCCGCAGGCTAGTCGAGCACAAACACGTGCGAGAGGATGCATCCCGCAGGCTAGTCGAGCAAATGCACGTGCGAGAGGATGCATCCCGCAGGCTAGTCGAGCAAAAACACGTGCGAGAGGATGTATCCCGCAGGCTAGTCGAGCAAAAACCCGTGCGAGAGGATGCATCCCGCAGACTAGTCGAGTAAAAACACGTGCGAGAGGATGCATCCCGCAGGCTAGTAGAGTAAAAACACGAGCGAGGTTTTGTGGGATGCGCAAGCGCAGGTTTTTTGGGATGCGCATGGCTAGTCGAGCAAAAACACGTGCGAGAGGATGCATCCCGCAGGCTAGTCGAGCAAAAACACGTGCGAGAGGATGCATCCCGCAGGCTAGTCGAGTAAAAACACGTGCGGGAGGTTGCATCCCGCAGGCTAGTCGAGTAAAAACACGTGCAAGAGGATGCTTCCCGCAGGCTAGTCGAGTAAAAACACGTGCGAGAGGATGCATCCCGCAGGCTAGTCGAGTAAAAACACGTGCGGGAGGATGCATCCCGCAGGCTAGTCAAGTAAAAACACGTGCGAGAGGATGCATCCCGCAGGCTAGTCGAGTAAAAACACGTGCGAGATGATGCATCCCGCAGGCTAGTCGAGTAAAAACACGTGCGAGAGGATGCATCCCGCAGGCTAGTCGAGTAAAAACACGTGCGAGAGGATGCTTCCCGCAGGCTAGTCGAGTAAAAACACGTGCGAGAGGATGCATCCCGCAGGCTAGTCGAGTAAAAACACGTGCGAGAGGATGCATCCCGCAGGCTAGTCGAGTAAAAACACGTGCGAGAGCATGCATCCCGCAGGCTAGTCGAGTAAAAACACGTGCGAGAGAATGCATCCCGCAGGCTAGTCGAGTAAAAACACGTGCGAGGTTTTGTGGGATGCGCATGCGCAGGTATTGTGAGATGCGCATGCGCAGGTTATTTGGGATGCGCATGCGCAGGTTTTTTGGGATGCGCATGGCTAGTCGAGTAAAAACACGTGCGAGAGGATGCATCCCGCAGGCTAGTCGAGCAAAAACACGTGCGAGAGGATGCATCCCGCAGGCTAGTCAAGTAAAAACACGTGCGAGAGGATGCATCCCGCAGGCTAGTCGAGCACAAACACGTGCGAGAGGATGCATCCCGCAGGCTAGTCGAGCAAATACACATGCGAGAGGATGCATCCCGCAGGCTAGTCGAGCAAAAACACGTGCGAGAGGATGCATCCCGCAGGCTAGTCGAGCAAAAACACGTGCGAGAGGATGCATCCCGCAGACTAGTCGATTAAAAACACGTGCGAGAGGATGCTTCCCGCAGGATAGTCGAGTAAAAACACGTGCGAGAGGATGAATCCTGCAGGCTACTCGAGTAAAAACACGTGCGAGAGGATGCATCCCGCAGGCTAGTCGAGCAAAAACACGTGCGAGAGGATGCATCCCGCAGGCTAGTCGAGCAAAAACACGTGCGAGAGGATGCATCCCGCAGGCTAGTCGAGTAAAAACACGTGCGAGAGGATGCATCCCGCAGGCTAGTCGAGTAAAAACACGTGCGAGAGGATGCATCCCGCAGGCTAGTCGAGTAAAAACACGTGCGAAGTTTTGTGGGATGCGCATGCGCAGGTTTTTTGGGATGCGCATGGCTAGTCGAGTAAAAACACGTGCGAGAGGATGCATCCCGCAGGCTAGTCGAGCAAAAACACGTGCGAGAGGATGCATCCCGCAGGCTAGTCGAGCACAAACACGTGCGAGAGGATGCATCCCGCAGGCTAGTCGAGCAAATACACGTGCGAGAGGATGCATCCCGCAGGCTAGTCGAGCAAAAACACGTGCGAGAGGATGCATCCCGCAGGCTAGTCGAGCAAAAACACGTGCGAGAGGATGCATCCCGCAGGCTAGTCGAGTAAAAACACGTGCGAGAGGATGCTTCCCGCAGGCTAGTCGAGTAAAAACACGTGCGAGAGGATGCATCCCGCAGGCTAGTCGAGTAAAAACACGTGCGAGAGGATGCATCCCGCAGGCTAGTCGAGCAAAAACACGTGCGAGAGGATGCATCCCGCAGGCTAGTCGAGCACAAACACGTGCGAGAGGATGCATCCCGCAGGCTAGTCGAGCAAATGCACGTGCGAGAGGATGCATCCCGCAGGCTAGTCGAGCAAAAACACGTGCGAGAGGATGTATCCCGCAGGCTAGTCGAGCAAAAACCCGTGCGAGAGGATGCATCCCGCAGACTAGTCGAGTAAAAACACGTGCGAGAGGATGCATCCCGCAGGCTAGTAGAGTAAAAACACGAGCGAGGTTTTGTGGGATGCGCATGCGCAGGTTTTTTGGGATGCGCATGCGCAGGTTTTTTGGGATGCGCATGGCTAGTCGAGCAAAAACACGTGCGAGAGGATGCATCCCGCAGGCTAGTCGAGCAAAAACACGTGCGAGAGGATGCATCCCGCAGGCTAGTCGAGTAAAAACACGTGCGGGAGGTTGCATCCCGCAGGCTAGTCGAGTAAAAACACGTGCAAGAGGATGCTTCCCGCAGGCTAGTCGAGTAAAAACACGTGCGAGAGGATGCATCCCGCAGGCTAGTCGAGTAAAAACACGTGCGGGAGGATGCATCCCGCAGGCTAGTCAAGTAAAAACACGTGCGAGAGGATGCATCCCGCAGGCTAGTCGAGTAAAAACACGTGCGAGAGGATGCATCCCGCAGGCTAGTCGAGTAAAAACACGTGCGAGAGGATGCATCCCGCAGGCTAGTCGAGTAAAAACACGTGCGAGGTTTTGTGGGATGCGCATGCGCAGGTTTTTTGGGATGCGCATGCGCAGGTTTTTTGGGATGCGCATGGCTAGTCGAGCAAAAGCACGTGCGAGAGGATGCATCCCGCAGGGTAGTCGAGTAAAAACACGTGCGAGAGGATGCATCCCGCAGGCTAGTCGAGCAAAAACACGTGCGAGAGGATGCATCCCGCAGGCTAGTCGAGCAAAAACACGTGCGAGAGGATGCATCCCGCAGGCTAGTCGAGTAAAAACACGTGCGAGAGGATGCATCCTGCAGGCTAGTCGAGTAAAAACACGTGCGAGAGGATGCATCCCGCAGGCTAGTCGAGTAAAAACAAGTGCGAGAGGATGCATCCCGCAGGCTAGTCGAGTAAAAACACGTGCGAGAGGATGCATCCCGCAGGCTAGTCGAGTAAAAACACGTGCGAGGTTTTGTGGGATGCGCATGCGCAGGTTTTTTGGGATGCGCATGCGCAGGTTTTTTGGGATGCGCATGGCTAGTCGAGCAAAAACACGTGCGAGAGGATGCATCCCGCAGGGTAGTCGAGTAAAAACACGTGCGAGAGGATGCATCCCGCAGGCTAGTCGAGTAAAAACACGTGCGAGAGGATGCATCCCGCAGGCTAGTCGAGCAAAAACACGTGCGAGAGGATGCATCCCGCAGGCTAGTCGAGCAAAAACACGTGCGAGAGGATGCATCCCGCAGACTAGTCGAGTAAAAACACGTGCGAGAGGATGCTTCCCGCAGGCTAGTCGAGTAAAAACACGTGCGAGAGGATGCATCCCGCAGGCTAGTCGAGTAAAAACACGTGCGAGAGGATGCATCCCGCAGGCTAGTCGAGTAAAAACACGTGCGAGAGCATGCATCCCGCAGGCTAGTCGAGTAAAAACACGTGCGAGAGAATGCATCCCGCAGGCTAGTCGAGTAAAAACACGTGCGAGGTTTTGTGGGATGCGCATGCGCAGGTTTTGTGAGATGCGCATGCGCAGGTTATTTGGGATGCGCATGCGCAGGTTTTTTGGGATGCGCATGGCTAGTCGAGTAAAAACACGTGCGAGAGGATGCATCCCGCAGGCTAGTCGAGCAAAAACACGTGCGAGAGGATGCATCCCGCAGGCTAGTCAAGTAAAAACACGTGCGAGAGGATGCATCCCGCAGGCTAGTCGAGCACAAACACGTGCGAGAGGATGCATCCCGCAGGCTAGTCGAGCAAATACACATGCGAGAGGATGCATCCCGCAGGCTAGTCGAGCAAAAACACGTGCGGGAGGATGCATCCCGCAGGCTAGTCGAGCAAAAACACGTGCGAGAGGATGCATCCCGCAGACTAGTCGATTAAAAACACGTGCGAGAGGATGCTTCCCGCAGGCTAGTCGAGTAAAAACACGTGCGAGAGGATGAATCCTGCAGTCTACTCGAGTAAAAACACGTGCGAGAGGATGCATCCCGCAGGCTAGTCGAGCAAAAACACGTGCGAGAGGATGCATCCCGCAGGCTAGTCGAGCAAAAACACGTGCGAGAGGATGCATCCCGCAGGCTAGTCAAGTAAAAACACGTGCGAGAGGATGCATCCCGCAGGCTAGTCGAGCACAAACACGTGCGAGAGGATGCATCCCGCAGGCTAGTCGAGCAAATGCACGTGCGAGAGGATGCATCCCGCAGGCTAGTCGAGCAAAAACACGTGCGAGAGGATGTATCCCGCAGGCTAGTCGAGCAAAAACCCGTGCGAGAGGATGCATCCCGCAGACTAGTCGAGTAAAAACACGTGCGAGAGGATGCATCCCGCAGGCTAGTAGAGTAAAAACACGAGCGAGGTTTTCTGGGATGCGCATGCGCAGGTTTTTTGGGATGCGCATGCGCAGGTTTTTTGGGATGCGCATGGCTAGTCGAGCAAAAACACGTGCGAGAGGATGCATCCCGCAGGCTGGTCGAGCAAAAACACGTGCGAGAGGATGCATCCCGCAGGCTAGTCGAGTAAAAACACGTGCGAGAGGTTGCATCCCGCAGGCTAGTCGAGTAAAAACACGTGCAAGAGGATGCTTCCCGCAGGCTAGTCGAGTATAAACACGTGCGAGAGGATGCATCCCGCAGGCTAGTCGAGTAAAAACACGTGCGGGAGGATGCATCCCGCAGGCTAGTCAAGTAAAAACACGTACGAGAGGATGCATCCCGCAGGCTAGTCGAGCACAAACACGTGCGAGAGGATGCATCCCGCAGGCTAGTCGAGCAAATACACGTGCGAGGTTTTGTGGGATGCGCATGCGCAGGTTTTTTGGGATGCGCATGCGCAGGTTTTTTGGGATGCGCATGGCTAGTCGAGCAAAAGCACGTGCGAGAGGATGCATCCCGCAGGGTAGTCGAGTAAAAACACGTGCGAGAGGATGCATTACGCAGGCTAGTCGAGCAAATACACGTGCGAGAGGATGCATCCCGCAGGGTAGTCGAGTAAAAACACGTGCGAGAGGATGCATCCCGCAGGCTAGTCGAGTAAAAACACGTGCGAGAGGATGCATCCCGCAGGCTAGTCGAGCAAAAACACGTGCGAGAGGATGCATCCCGCAGGCTAGTCGAGCAAAAACACGTGCGAGAGGATGCATCCCGCAGGCTAGTCGAGTAAAAACACGTGCGGGAGGATGCATCCCGCAGGCTAGTCAAGTAAAAACACGTACGAGAGGATGCATCCCGCAGGCTAGTCGAGTAAAAACACGTGCGAGAGGATGCATCCCGCAGGCTAGTCGAGTAAAAACACGTGCGGGAGGATGCATCCCGCAGGCTAGTCAAGTAAAAACACGTACGAGAGGATGCATCCCGCAGGCTAGTCGAGCACAAACACGTGCGAGAGGATGCATCCCGCAGGCTAGTCGAGCAAATACACGTGCGAGAGGATGCATCCCGCAGGCTAGTCGAGCAAAAACACGTGCGAGAGGATGCATCCCGCAGGCTAGTCGAGCAAAAACACGTGCGAGAGGATGCATCCCGCAGGCTAGTCGAGTAAAAACACGTGCGAGAGGATGCATCCTGCAGGCTAGTCGAGTAAAAACACGTGCGAGAGGATGCATCCCGCAGGCTAGTCGAGTAAAAACACGTGCGAGGTTTTGTGGGATGCGCATGCGCAGGTTTTTTGGGATGCGCATGGCTAGTCGAGCAAAAACACGTGCGAGAGGATGCATCCCGCAGGGTAGTCGAGTAAAAACACGTGCGAGAGGATGCATCCCGCAGGCTAGTCGAGTAAAAACACGTGCGAGAGGATGCATCCCGCAGGCTAGTCGAGCAAAAACACGTGCGAGAGGATGCATCCCGCAGGCTAGTCGAGCAAAAACACGTGCGAGAGGATGCATCCCGCAGACTAGTCGAGTAAAATCACGTGCGAGAGGATGCTTCCCGCAGGCTAGTCGAGTAAAAACACGTGCGAGAGGATGCATCCCGCAGGCTAGTCGAGTAAAAACACGTGCGAGAGGATGCATCCCGCAGGCTAGTCGAGTAAAAACACGTGCGAGAGCATGCATCCCGCAGGCTAGTCGAGTAAAAACACGTGCGAGAGAATGCATCCCGCAGG